>NC_143029.1:81310000-81555000 GCF_057628025.1 Oncorhynchus mykiss
TGGTTGCCTGTCCTTAGTGTCCTGGTCCCAGTGTGATTGGTTGCCTGTCCTTAGTGTCCTGGTCCCAGTGTGGTTGGTTGCCTGTCCTTAGTGTCCTGGTCCCAGTGTGGTTGATTGCCTGTCCTTAATATCCTGATCCCAGTGTGGTTGGTTGCCTGTCCTTAGTGTCCTGATCCCAGTGTGGTTGGTTGCCTGTCCTTAGTGTCCTGGTCCCAGTGTGGTTGGTTGCCTGTCCTTAGTGTCCTGGTCCCAGTGTGGTTGGTTGCCTGTCCTTAGTGTCCTGGTCCCAGTGCTGTTGGTTGCCTGTCCTTAGTGTCCTGGTCCCAGTGTGGTTGGTTGCCTGTCCTTAGTGTCCTGGTCCCAGTGTGGTTGGTTGCCTGTCCTTAGTGTCCTGGTCCCAGTGTGGTTGGTTGCCTGTCCTTAGTGTCCTGGTCCCAGTGTGGTTGGTTGCCTGTCCTTAGTGTCCTGGTCCCAGTGTGGTTGGTTGCCTGTCCTTAGTATCCTGATCCCAGTGTGGTTGGTTGCCTGTCCTTAGTGTCCTGGTCCCAGTGTGGTTGGTTGCCTGTCCTTAGTGTCCTGGTCCCAGTGTGGTTGGTTGCCTGTCCTTAGTGTCCTGGTCCCAGTGTGGTTGGTTGCCTGTCCTTAGTGTCCTGGTCCCAGTGTGGTTGGTTGCCTGTCCTTAGTATCCTGGTCCCAGTGTGGTTGGTTGCATGTCCTTAGTGTCCTGGTCCCAGTGTGGTTGGTTGCCTGTCCTTAGTGTCCTGGTCCCAGTGTGGTTGGTTGCCTGTCCTTAGTGTCCTGGTCCCAGTGTTGTTGGTTGCCTGTCCTTAGTGTCCTGGTCCCAGTGTGGTTGGTTGCCTGTCCTTAGTGTCCTGGTCCCAGTGTGGTTGGTTGCCTGTCCTTAGTGTCCTGGTCCCAGTGTGGTTGGTTGCCTGTCCTTAGTGTCCTGGTCCCAGTGTGGTTGGTTGCCTGTCCTTAGTGTCCTGGTCCCAGTGTGGTTGGTTGCCTGTCCTTAGTGTCCTGGTCCCAGTGTGGTTGGTTGCCTGTCCTTAGTGTCCTGGTCCCAGTGTGGTTGGTTGCCTGTCCTTAGTATCCTGATCCCAGTGTGGTTGGTTGCCTGTCCTTAGTGTCCTGGTCCCAGTGTGGTTGGTTGCCTGTCCTTAGTGTCCTGGTCCCAGTGTGGTTGGTTGCCTGTCCTTAGTGTCCTGGTCCCAGTGTGGTTGGTTGCCTGTCCTTAGTATCCTGATCCCAGTGTGGTTGGTTGCCTGTCCTTAGTGTCCTGGTCCCAGTGTGGTTGGTTGCCTGTCCTTAGTATCCTGATCCCAGTGTGTTTGGTTGCCTGTCCTTAGTGTCCTGGTCCCAGTGTGGTTGGTTGCCTGTCCTTAGTGTCCTGGTCCCAGTGTGGTTGGTTGCCTGTCCTTAGTGTCCTGGTCCCAGTGTGGTTGGTTGCCTGTCCTTAGTGTCCTGATCCCAGTGTGGTTGGTTGCCTGTCCTTAGTGTCCTGGTCCCAGTGTGGTTGGTTGCCTGTCCTTAGTGTCCTGGTCCCAGTGTGGTTGGTTGCCTGTCCTTAGTGTCCTGGTCCCAGTGTGGTTGGTTGCCTGTCCTTAGTGTCCTGGTCCCAGTGTGGTTGGTTGCCTGTCCTTAGTGTCCTGGTCCCAGTGTGGTTGGTTGCCTGTCCTTAGTATCCTGATCCCAGTGTGGTTGGTTGCCTGTCCTTAGTGTCCTGGTCCCAGTGTGGTTGGTTGCCTGTCCTTAGTGTCCTGGTCCCAGTGTGGTTGGTTGCCTGTCCTTAGTGTCCTGGTCCCAGTGTGGTTGGTTACCTGTCCTTAGTGTCCTGGTCCCAGTGTGGTTGGTTGCCTGTCCTTAGTGTCCTGGTCCCAGTGTGGTTGGTTGCCTGTCCTTAGTGTCCTGGTCCCAGTGTGGTTGGTTGCCTGTCCTTAGTGTCCTGGTCCCAGTGTGGTTGGTTGCCTGTCCTTAGTGTCCTGGTCCCAGTGTGGTTGGTTGCCTGGCCTTAGTATCCTGGTCCCAGTGTGGTTGGTTGCATGTCCTTAGTGTCCTGGTCCCAGTGTGGTTGGTTGCCTGTCCTTAGTGTCCTGGTCCCAGTGTGGTTGGTTGCCTGTCCTTAGTGTCCTGGTCTCAGTGTGGTTGGTTGCCTGTCCTTAGTATCCTGATCCCAGTGTGGTTGGTTGCCTGTCCTTAGTGTCCTGGTCCCAGTGTGGTTGGTTGCCTGTCCTTAGTGTCCTGGTCCCAGTGTGGTTGGTTGCCTGTCCTTAGTGTCCTGGTCCCAGTGTGGTTGGTTACCTGTCCTTAGTGTCCTGGTCCCAGTGTGGTTGGTTGCCTGTCCTTAGTGTCCTGGTCCCAGTGTGGTTGGTTGCCTGTCCTTAGTGTCCTGGTCCCAGTGTGGTTGGTTGCCTGTCCTTAGTGTCCTGGTCCCAGTGTGGTTGGTTGCCTGTCCTTAGTGTCCTGGTCCCAGTGTGGTTGGTTGCCTGGCCTTAGTATCCTGGTCCCAGTGTGGTTGGTTGCATGTCCTTAGTGTCCTGGTCCCAGTGTGGTTGGTTGCCTGTCCTTAGTGTCCTGGTCCCAGTGTGGTTGGTTGCCTGTCCTTAGTGTCCTGGTCCCAGTGTGGTTGGTTGCCTGTCCTTAGTGTCCTGGTCCCAGTGTGGTTGGTTGCCTGTCCTTAGTGTCCTGGTCCCAGTGTGGTTGGTTGCCTGTCCTTAGTGTCCTGGTCCCAGTGTGGTTGGTTGCCTGTCCTTAGTGTCCTGGTCCCAGTGTGGTTGGTTGCCTGTCCTTAGTGTCCTGGTCCCAGTGTGGTTGGTTGCCTGTCCTTAGTGTCCTGGTCCCAGTGTGGTTGGTTGCCTGTCCTTAGTGTCCTGGTCCCAGTGTGGTTGGTTGCCTGTCCTTAGTGTCCTGGTCCCAGTGTGGTTGGTTGCCTGTCCTTAGTGTCCTGGTCCCAGTGTGGTTGGTTGCCTGTCCTTAGTGTCCTGGTCCCAGTGTGGTTGGTTGCCTGTCCTTAGTGTCCTGGTCCCAGTGTGGTTGGTTGCCAGTCCTTAGTGTCCTGGTCCCAGTGTGGTTGGTTGCCTGTCCTTAGTGTCCTGGTCCCAGTGTGGTTGGTTACCTGTCCTTAGTGTCCTGGTCCCAGTGTGGTTGGTTGCCTGTCCTTAGTGTCCTGGTCCCAGTGTGGTTGGTTGCCTGTCCTTAGTGTCCTGGTCCCAGTGTGGTTGGTTACCTGTCCTTAGTGTCCTGGTCCCAGTGTGGTTGGTTGCCTGTCCTTAGTGTCCTGGTCCCAGTGTGGTTGGTTGCCTGTCCTTAGTGTCCTGATCCCAGTGTGGTTGGTTGCCTGTCCTTAGTGTCCTGGTCCCAGTGTGGTTGGTTGCCTGTCCTTAGTGTCCTGGTCCCAGTGTGGTTGGTTGCCTGTCCTTAGTATCCTGATCCCAGTGTGGTTGGTTGCCTGTCCTTAGTGTCCTGGTCCCAGTGTGGTTGGTTGCCTGTCCTTAGTGTCCTGGTCCCAGTGTGGTTGGTTGCCTGTCCTTAGTGTCCTGGTCCTAGTGTGGTTGGTTGCCTGTCCTTAGTGTCCTGGTCCCAGTGTGGTTGGTTGCCTGTCCTTAGTGTCCTGGTCCCAGTGTGGTTGGTTACCTGTTCTTAGTGTCCTGGTCCCAGTGTGGTTGGTTGCCTGTCCTTAGTGTCCTGGTCCCAGTGTGGTTGGTTGCCTGTCCTTAGTGTCCTGGTCCCAGTGTGGTTGGTTGCCTGTCCTTAGTATCCTGGTCCCAGTGTGGTTGGTTGCCTGCCCTTAGTGTCCTGGTCCCAGTGTGGTTGGTTGCCTGTCCTTAGTGTCCTGGTCCCAGTGTGGTTGGTTGCCTGTCCTTAGTGTCCTGGTCCCAGTGTGGTTGGTTGCCTGTCCTTAGTGTCCTGGTCCCAGTGTGGTTGATTGCCTGTCCTTAGTGTCCTGGTCCCAGTGTGGTTGGTTGCCTGTCCTTAGTGTCCTGGTCCCAGTGTGGTTGGTTGCCTGTCCTTAGTGTCCTGGTCCCAGTGTGGTTGGTTGCCTGTCCTTAGTGTCCTGGTCCCAGTGTGGTTGGTTGCCTGCCCTTAGTGTCCTGGTCCCAGTGTGGTTGGTTGCCTGTCCTTAGTGTCCTGGTCCCAGTGTGGTTGGTTGCCTGTCCTTAGTGTCCTGGTCCCAGTGTGGTTGGTTGCCTGTCCTTAGTGTCCTGGTCCCAGTGTGGTTGGTTGCCTGTCCTTAGTGTCCTGGTCCCAGTGTGGTTGGTTGCCTGTCCTTAGTGTCCTGGTCCCAGTGTGGTTGGTTGCCTGTCCTTAGTGTCCTGGTCCCAGTGTGGTTGGTTGCCTGTCATTAGTGTCCTGGTCCCAGTGTGTTTGGTTGCCTGTCCTTAGTATCCTGATCCCAGTGTGGTTGGTTGCCTGTCCTTAGTGTCCTGGTCCCAGTGTGGTTGGTTGCCTGTCCTTAGTGTCCTGGTCCCAGTGTGGTTGGTTGCCTGTCCTTAGTGTCGTGGTCCCAGATTCCCAAAACTGCCATTGTTTCCTTAACTATAGACTTCAGAAGAAAGTTAAGTAAAGTTGATTTTCCTCAAAAAGGTTCTTGGACATTTTCTGGCGCTATTTCTCATGTTTCTCCTTCAGCAAAACGTTAAGAAGAAATTAGATTCTGTTATTGGAAAAGTTATTGGAAATGTTGTTAATTCCAAGATAGCCAAACCCCTCATCTCAAACTCAGGGCAGTTAGAGAAAAAGCTCATGAAAGCAATTGAACATGTTTAATTCACTCACAAACTTCTGAAAGTGAAAGTTTCAGTATTGGTTATTTTAAATCCAAGAACATGTTTTCGAACAGTAATCTAAGAAATATGCTAACATGATTGCCATTGCTAGCTAATTAGCTAGGTAAAACGGTTTCCTAGCAACAAACATCTTAAGAAGATTTTTAAGAAGATATTTGAGAAAGTTCATAAGAAAATCATTAAATCTTAAGATATTGTTGAGGAATTGCACTTATCTTATGAATGTATTTTTTTTCTTAAGTTTTTGCGTAGGAAGTGTTTTGTGAATCTGGGCCCTGTAGCAGAATCAGACTCAGCATAGCACTGAGGTTACTCTGCACTTCCATGTCAGTCCAATGCAGAGAGATGCATGAACTTCATGGTTCAGTCATTTAAGGTGGAGATAGAGGTGTTGTGTGTGTGTGGGTGTACGTGCTTGTGTGTGTGTGCGCATTTGTGTGTGTCTGTATGTGTGCGTGCATTCATGCATGCATGTTGTGTAGGCTATGGGTCTCTATACACCTGAGGGGAAGAGAAACAGAGTGAGAAAGGGGGGTGGGGGAAGTGGGAAGGGGGGAAGGGGGATTGTAAATTGCATCAAGATAAAGAAGGCAGCAGAGGTGTCTGTGCTCTTGGCAACATTTACTACAACTACTAGATTAATTTATTCACACTTGAGGATGGTTATTGTAAATAAGAGCTCTGCCCTCAAGTCTAAGGATATCTTATTACTTTATGCCTGGCAACAGCACAGCAAAAAACTAGACTTACATGCATAATGTTTGGCATGCATCCATGCTGCCTTAGGCAGTTACTGTACCTCATCTGTTTTTGCTTGGATTGCTAAAGCAGGTGTCTTGCTTATCACTGAAATTAGAATAGAAAACCTACCAAGGTCATTTCAGCTGCACTACCCTCCCTCTCTTCCAATGTGTGATAGAGAAGAAATGCTTCATTCTCCTGTGCTTTGCACCTTCAAAAGGAGACCCAGATTATGGCTACTATTTTATATTTGACTCAAGTCGTTTTCACCAAATGCCTTTCCCCTTCAGTCTCAAATGTTATAGAAAGGATATATTTTTGCTCAAAGAAGCTGTTTAAACCATGACAATAAGCTTGTGTGAAGTCTGATAATAGCAGTGACTCTAGTCTTTTGTAGTTGTATAAGTGAATCTCCATCCATTTAGGTGTGTCAATGGGTCCTTTCTGAGGACTGGGACTGTCTGAGACTGACAAGTCTGTCATGCATCTAAAATGAATGAACCGTTTTCCACTATCATCTAATCTCTCTCTTTCTCTCTCTTTCTGTCTCTCTCTCTCTCTCTCTCTCTCTCTCTGTCTTTCTCTCTCTCTCTTTTTCTCTGTTTCTCTCTCTTTCTGTTTCTCTCGCTCTTTCTCTCTCTCTCTGCCTCTCTCTCTCTCTCTTGTATCTCACTTTCTCTCCCTCTTTCTCTTTTCCTTTTTCTTTCACCATATCCTGCATTCTCTCTCTCTCTCTCTCTCTCTCTCTCTCTCTATTTCTCTCTTTATTTCTCTCTCTTTTTTTCTGTTTCTCTCGCTCTTTCTGTTTCTCTCGCTCTTTCTCTCACTGTCTCTCGCCCTCTCTCTTTCTCACTTTCTCTCCCTCTTTCTCTGCATTCTCTCTCTCTCTATCTCTCTCTCTATCTCTCTCTCTTTCTCTCGTTTTCTCTCTGTTTATCTCTCTCTTTCTTTCTCTCGCTCTTTCTCTCACTCTCTCGCTCTCTCTTTCTCACTTTCTCTCTCTCCCTCTCTCTCTCGCTCTCTCTCTCTATTTCTGTTTCTCTCGCTCTTTCTCTCACTCTTGCTCTCTCTTTTTCTCACTTTCTCTCCCTCTTTCTCTTTTCTTTTTCTCTCACCATATCCTGCATTCTCTCTCTCTCTCTCTCTCTCTCTCTCTCTCTCTCTCTCTCTCTTCTCTCTCTCTTTCTCTCTTTTCTTTCTGTTTCTCTCACTCTTTCTGTTTCTCTCGCTCTTTCTCTCAATCTCTCTCGCCCTCTCTCTTTCTCACTTTCTCTCCCTCTTTCTCTTTTCCTTTTTTCTCTCTCTATTCTGCATTCTCTCTCTCTATCTCTCTCTCTCTTTCTCTCTTTTTCTCTCTCACTTTCTGTTTCTCTCGCTCTTTCTCTCACTCTCTCGCTCTCTCTCTTTCTCACTTTCTCTCCCTCTTTCTCTTTTCCTTTTTTCTCTCTCTATCCTGCATTCTCTCTCTCTATCTCTCTCTCTTTCTCTCTTTTTCTCTCTCTTTCTGTTTCTCTTGCTCTTTCTCTCACTCTCTCGCTCTCTCTCTTTCTCACTTTGTCTCCCTCTTTCTCTTTTCCTTTTTTTTTCTCTCTCTCTCTCTCTCTCTCTCTCTCTCTCTCTCTCTCTCTCTCTTTCTCTCTCTTTCTCTCGCTCTCTTTCTGTTTCTCTCGCTCTTTCTCTCACTCTCTCGCTCTCTGTTTCTCACTTTCTTTCTCTCTATCTCTTTAAAACTCAATCTCTTTCTCACTTTCTCTTTCTCTCTCTTTCTCTGATTCTCTCGCTCTCTTTCTCGGTTTCTCTCGCTCTCTGTTTCTCTCTCTCTTTCTTTCTCTCTGTTTCTTCTCTCTCTGTCTCTCTCTCCCTGATCAGGTGAGGAGGAGCCCTGTGTGACCAACCCGTGTGTACATGAAGGGAAGTGTCTACCTCAGGGCAAGGGCTACAGCTGTTACTGCCCACAGGGCTTCACAGGGGAGAACTGTGAGATCGGTGAGTTTACAACACACACACACACACACACACACACACACACACACACACACACACACACACACACACACACACACACACAAACGTTCCATCACCCTTTAGACAAGGGTTGGGAGGTTAGAGGTCAGCATCCTATCTTCCTTGTCTTACTGTTTATCAAACTCAATAGCAACTGTGTGAATCTGTGACTTTCTTCCTTAAGGTCAGCTTACTTGTCTAGCTCAGCCCTGACTCAGATTCACAACAAACCCTGCAGGGTCATCCCTCATTCAGTGCCTGAGAGACAGTGCCAGACACTAATCATATTTACCCGTCAGCTGTGATGAGAAGGTATCTGTCTGACTGGATACTCCTGGCTTCTAGAGCAGGGAGACTGAGAAATGGGCTTAGAGCAACACAAGGGTGTGTGTGTGTGTGTGTGTGTGTGTGTGTGTGTGTGTGTGTGTGCGTGCGGATTTGTTGTATATGTGGGATTATCTCTCTCAGGAGCCCTAACTCCTCTGCATTATGCATGAATGGATTATACATTCATAAGGAACAAAGGCATCATGTGTTTGGAGGGAATGTGTGTATGTATGCATGTGGGTTTATATGTTGCTTAAGGTTGACTTGGAGTCAGTGAGGAGTCACTCAAGGTCATGCTGGGGTGAAGTGATCACTTGAGACAGAAGACAGTGGTTGCCTATGAAATTGTAATGCAGAGACGAAGAGAAGAAGCCACTTTAGACTATTGGGATGCACCCCTAGAACTATTATGAAAGAAACTGACCACTCAGTTACTCTTCAAATTCATCTATTTATATGTGTACTAGTAACTGAGGCACAATATAACGTTTACAGTTGAATCTTACCCCAAAAGGTGATGTCACCTCTTTACATTTTGTAGCCTAGAACCTGTCAGGGAAATTCAAAGCTATGTTTGGCCAGACATGCAGACCTAAGGGCTTATGGTACAAAGCCCCCATCAGAAGGTATTGACAGGGGCAATAGTCTGGATTGGATTTGTCTGAAACCAATGCTTGACTTGGACTGAAATAGGTGCCAGTACTCATTTTGGGTGCTGGTACTGTTTATATTTAGGTGCAGGAGCTCCACAACACAATACCTTGAGCTAGTATTCTATAAGAGGAACAGGAGCTCAAGCAGTAGAACATTTGAGGTGCCGGTACCTTATCAACACTCAGAACATAGAATATAGTTTAGTTTGAATTGACTTTGAGAGCACAGTTTGGTGCCTTTCATCCTTGGAGTATAAATTCATGTTCTGAGTTGAACCATTTATACAGTAGACAGTGTGTTTGGAACAGTTATTCATAATTGAGAAAAGAAGACGTGAGTCAGACTTGGGTCAGGATTCTCTGTTTTCTGAAATCCTTCTTCGTCATTAAACCGTCACCGTTGACATTTGATAAATGTTTATTTTTTCAAGAGAGCTCGACCTTCAGGAGAATACAGGAGTTGTTATTGGGATTTGTGAATGTGAAAAAAATATCTCTGTTGTGTTTTTGTGCGGTGTGAACAAATTTTAAGGGGTCATAGTAAACCCGCTTTGAGTGTAACAAGGACAAGAGAGCGAGAAAGAGAGAGAGCAAGAGAGAGAGAAGCAGAGAGTGTGAGAGAGAGAGTGCTTGGCACAGGAATAATGAAATAAGTGGTTTGGTTCTGAAGTACTCTCATAGTGCTCTGATTCATGCAGCAAGAAGGAGAGGGACAAAGACAGACAAACAGAAAACACCCACACTAATCTCTAGTTGCCATGGTGAGAATTAAATGATCATCCTCCCTTACAAAGCATTTCCATTTAGCAGATGCTTTTGTTTTATCCAGAGCAACTTACAATTTGTGCATTCACTTTAAGATAGCTAGGTGGGACAACCACAGTCATAGTAATTAAACATGTTTAATCAATAAAACAGCTGTCAGCAAAGTCAGTGGTAGTGACAGAAAGACAAGTGGTAGTGACAGAATGACAAGTGGTAGTGACATAAAGATATGTGGTAGTGACACTAATACAAGTGGTAGTGACAGAAACACAAGTGGTAGTGACATAAAGACAAGTGGTAGTGACATAAAGACAAGTGGTAGTGACATAAAGACAAGTGGTAGTGACATAAAGACAGGTGGCAGTGACATAAAGACAAGTGGTAGTGACATAAAGACAAGTGGTAGTGACATAAAGACAGGTGGCAGTGACATAAAGACAAGTGGTAGTGACATAAAGTCAGTGGTAGTGACATAAAGACAGGTGGTAGTGACATAAAGACAAGTGGTAGTGACATAAAGACAAGTGGTAGTGACATAAAGACAAGTGGTAGTGACAGAAACACAAGTGGTAGTGACATAAAGACAAGTGGTAGTGACATAAAGACAAGTGGTAGTGACATAAAGACATGTGGTAGTGACACTAATACAAGTGGTAGTGACAGAAACACAAGTGGTAGTGACATAAAGACAAGTGGTAGTGACATAAAGACAAGTGGTAGTGACATAAAGACATGTGGTAGTGACACTAATACAAGTGGTAGTGACAGAAACACAAGTGTTAGTGACATAAAGACAAGTGGTAGTGACATAAAGACAAGTGGTAGTGACATAAAGACAAGTGGTAGTGACATAAAGACAGGTGGCAGTGACATAAAGACAAGTGGTAGTGACATAAAGTCAGTGGTAGTGACATAAAGACAGGTGGTAGTGACATAAAGACAAGTGGTAGTGACATAAAGACAAGTGGTAGTGACAGAAAGACAAGTGGTAGTGACATAAAGACAAGTGGTAGTGACATAAAGACAAGTGGTAGTGACATAAAGACAAGTGGTAGTGACATAAAGACAGGTGGTAGTGACATAAAGACAAGTGGTAGTGACATAAAGACAAGTGGTAGTAACATAAAGACAAGTGGTAGTGACATAAAGACAGGTGGTAGTGACATAAAGACAGGTGGTAGTGACATAAAGACAAGTGGTAGTGACATAAAGACAAGTGGTAGTGACATAAAGACAAGTGGTAGTGACATAAAGACAAGTGGTAGTGACATAAAGACAAGTGGTAGTGACATAAAGACAAGTGGTAGTGACATAAAGACAAGTGGTAGTGACATAAAGACAAGTGTCAAGAGAGGTCTTTGTTAAATTAGTTGGATTTGGATACAGTTCCCTGGTGTTATGGATTGAGGTATTGTACTTACAGCCCACTGCTTCTGTTGATGGAGATAGAAAACGTAGGAAACATCTTTCCTGTGTGTCACACCGATCAATCCGTTTAGGGAGAACGTCAGCGCTGCGGACGTTGTTCACTTTGCTCTGTCCTGACTACAAACTAGTCCAGCTGGAATGTTTTACACAAATCTCCAAATCTCAAACGCTTGGGTCACGGAAAAACTTCATCTCAGTTGTTCCAGAACTAAAATCTTGAGTACCATTTATGCTACGTAGTCTGAGATTACAGAGAAAGGTCTGAGCCATGCCTACAGAGGATGGGTTCTGTACACAGACTCTCTAACCTGTTTTGTGTGTTCTTGTGACAGACGTGGATGACTGCCAGTCCAACCCGTGTCTCAACGGAGGCACCTGCATCGACAAGATCGACTCGTTCATCTGCCTCTGTCTGCCCAGCTACGCAGGAGACACCTGTGAGAAGGGTAAGAGAGTGCGTACACACTGGTCAACACACTTCATAGCAGTGGAGGCTGCTGAGGGGAGGACGGCTCATAATAATGGCTGGATCGGAGTTAATGGAATGGCATCAAACACCTGGAAACCATGGAAACCATGTGTTTTATGTATTTGATACCATTCTACGTATTCCGCTCCATTACCATGAGCCTGTCCTCCCCAATTAAGGTGCCACCAACCTCCTGTGCTACTTAGTCAATACACACAGCTTAAACAGAGAGAGATATAGATGATCACTTTTATCTGAAATACACAGAAATAAGTGGCATTTGCACCTCCAAATGATACAGTGGAATATCTTAACTGAGCTCCCACCCAAGTCATTTCCCCATGAAGTTAGTCCCTTATGAAAATAACGCTCATGGTGTCCAAGTCTCCTTGCTCAGTGTTGTTATGTGTAGTATCAGCTGAGGTATCAGAGGCTAAAGTCCCAGAGAGCACTATTTCACTGCAGTATCACTCACCGGCTATCAGGCAGTGTATCTGTCTGTACCTGTCACTATGCCGCAGAGAGCTGGCTGATGGATGTACACCGAAACACACACATACAGCCAAACTAGCACAGATACACACACTCTCAAATGAGCGCAAACACACACACCTCGCTGGATTCAGAGTCAGTCTGACAGCCCACACCTCCTCATCTGCCCCCCTCTGTGTGTGCAGAAACACTAATATCAATGAGGGTTAATGAACCCATAACCCTTGGAGTTATTAATGAGACCTCATAATGTAGAGATAGGAACAGCGTGTGCTGAGAATGGAAATGGAGGATCCATGATTGCAGGTTTAATGGTTCATTCAGTCTCAATGTTATTAAAGTGTGGCCTTGCAGGTCCTGAGAGGCACAATACTGAATGACAGGTTGAGAGGGTGTAACAATAATCCTCCCTCCTTCCCTTCACCTCTCTCTCTCTTCTTCTCTCCACTCCTCTCTCTTCTTCTCTCCACTCCTCTCTCTCCTTCCCTCCACCTCTCTCTCTCCTTCCCTCCACCTCTCTCTCTCTTCTTCTCTCCACTCCTCTCTCTCCTTCCCTCCACCTCTCTCTCTCCTTCCCTCCACCTCTCTCTCCTTCCCTCCACCTCTCTCTCTCCTTCCCTTCACCTCTCTCTCTCCTTCCCTCCACCTCTCTCTCTCTTCTTCTCTCCACTCCTCTCTCTCCTTCCCCCCACCTCTCTCTCTCCTTCCCTCCACCTCTCTCTCTCTTCTTCTCTCCACTCCTCTCTCTCCTTCCCTCCACCTCTCTCTCTCCTTCCCTCCACCTCTCTCTCTCCTTCCCTCCACCTCTCTCTCCTTCCCTCCACCTCTCTCTCTCCTTCCCTCCACCTCTCTCTCTCCTTCCCTCCACCTCTCTCTCTCTTCTTCTCTCCACTCCTCTCTCTCCTTCCCCCACCTCTCTCTCTCCTCCCCTCCACCTCTCTCTCTCTTCTTCTCTCCACTCCTCTCTCCTTCCCTCCACCTCTCTCTCTCCTTCCCTCCACCTCTCTCTCTCCTTCCCTCCACCTCTCTCTCTCCTTCCCTCAACCTCTCTCTCTCCTTCCCTCCACCTCTCTCTCTCTTCTTCTCTCCACTCCTCTCTCTCCTTCCCCCCACCTCTCTCTCTCCTTCCCTCTACCTATATCTCTCCTTCCTTCCACCTCTCTCTCTCTCCTTCCCTCCACCTCTCTCTCTTCTTCTCTCCACTCCTCTCTCTCCTTCCCTCCACCTCTCTCTCTCTTCTTTCTCCACTTCTCTCTCTCCTTCCCTCTACCTCTCTCTCTCTTCTTCTCTCCACTTCTCCCTCTCCTTCCCTCCACCTCTCTCTCTTCTTCTCTCCACTCCTCTCTCTCCTTCCCTCTACCTCTCTTTCTCTTCTTCTCTCCACTCCTCTCTCTCCTTCCCTCCACCTCTCTCTCTCTTCTTCTCTCCACTCCTCTCTCTCCTTCCCTCTACCTCTCTCTCTTCTTCTCTCCACTTCTCCCTCTCCTTCCCTCCACCTCTCTCTCTTCTTCTCTCCACTCCTCTCTCTCCTTCCCTCTACCTCTCTTTCTCTTCTTCTCTCCACTCCTCTCTCTCCTTCCCTCCACCTCTCTCTCTCTTCTTCTCTCCACTCCTCTCTCCTTCCCTCCACCTCTCTCTCTCCTTCCCTCCACCTCTCTCTCTCCTTCCCTCCACCTCTCTCTCTCCTTCCCTCAACCTCTCTCTCTCCTTCCCTCCACCTCTCTCTCTCTTCTTCTCTCCACTCCTCTCTCTCCTTCCCCCCACCTCTCTCTCTCCTTCCCTCTACCTATATCTCTCCTTCCTTCCACCTCTCTCTCTCTCCTTCCCTCCACCTCTCTCTCTTCTTCTCTCCACTCCTCTCTCTCCTTCCCTCCACCTCTCTCTCTCTTCTTTCTCCACTTCTCTCTCTCCTTCCCTCTACCTCTCTCTCTCTTCTTCTCTCCACTTCTCCCTCTCCTTCCCTCCACCTCTCTCTCTTCTTCTCTCCACTCCTCTCTCTCCTTCCCTCTACCTCTCTTTCTCTTCTTCTCTCCACTCCTCTCTCTCCTTCCCTCCACCTCTCTCTCTCTTCTTCTCTCCACTCCTCTCTCTCCTTCCCTCTACCTCTCTCTCTTCTTCTCTCCACTTCTCCCTCTCCTTCCCTCCACCTCTCTCTCTTCTTCTCTCCACTCCTCTCTCTCCTTCCCTCTACCTCTCTTTCTCTTCTTCTCTCCACTCCTCTCTCCTTCCCTCCACCTCTCTCTCTCCTTCCCTCCACCTCTCTCTCTCCTTCCCTCCACCTCTCTCTCTCCTTCCCTCCACCTCTCTCTCTCCTTCCCTCCACCTCTCTCTCTCTTCTTCTCTCCACTCCTCTCTCTCCTTCCCCCCACCTCTCTCTCTCCTTCCCTCTACCTATATCTCTCCTTCCTTCCACCTCTCTCTCTCTCCTTCCCTCCACCTCTCTCTCTTCTTCTCTCCACTCCTCTCTCTCCTTCCCTCCACCTCTCTCTCTCTTCTTTCTCCACTTCTCTCTCTCCTTCCCTCTACCTCTCTCTCTCTTCTTCTCTCCACTTCTCCCTCTCCTTCCCTCCACCTCTCTCTCTTCTTCTCTCCACTCCTCTCTCTCCTTCCCTCTACCTCTCTTTCTCTTCTTCTCTCCACTCCTCTCTCTCCTTCCCTCCACCTCTCTCTCTCTTCTTCTCTCCACTCCTCTCTCTCCTTCCCTCTACCTCTCTCTCTTCTTCTCTCCACTTCTCCCTCTCCTTCCCTCCACCTCTCTCTCTTCTTCTCTCCACTCCTCTCTCTCCTTCCCTCTACCTCTCTTTCTCTTCTTCTCTCCACTCCTCTCTCTCCTTCCCTCCACCTCTCTCTCTCTTCTTTCTCCACTTCTCTCTCTCCTTCCCTCTACCTCTCTCTCTCTTCTTCTCTCCACTTCTCCCTCTCCTTCCCTCCACCTCTCTCTCTTCTTCTCTCCACTCCTCTCTCTCCTTCCCTCTACCTCTCTTTCTCTTCTTCTCTCCACTCCTCTCTCTCCTTCCCTCCACCTCTCTCTCTCTTCTTCTCTCCACTCCTCTCTCTCCTTCCCTCTACCTCTCTCTCTTCTTCTCTCCACTTCTCCCTCTCCTTCCCTCCACCTCTCTCTCTTCTTCTCTCCACTCCTCTCTCTCCTTCCCTCTACCTCTCTTTCTCTTCTTCTCTCCACTCCTCTCTCTCCTTCCCTCTACCTCTCTTTCTCTTCTTCTCTCCACTTCTCTCTCTCCTTCCCTCCACATCTCTCTCTCTTCTTCTCTCCACTTCTCTCTCTCCTTCCCTCCACCTCTCTCCCTCTTCTTCTCTCCACTTCTCTCTCCTTCCCTCCACCTCTCTCTCTTCTTCTCTCCACTTCTCTCTCTCCTTCCCTCTACCTCTCTCTCTCTTCTTCTCTCCACTTCTCTCTCTCCTTCCCTCTACCTCTCTCTCTCCTTCCCTCTACCTCTCTCTCTCTTCTTCTCCCCACTTCTCTCTCTCCTTCCCTCCACCTCTCTCTCTCCTTCCCTTCACCTCTCTCTCTCTCTCCTTCCCTTCACCTCTCTCTTCTCTCCACTTCTCTCTCCTTCCCTTCACCTCTCTCTTCTCTCCACGTATCTCTCTCCTTCCCTTCACCTCTCTTCTTCTCTCTGTCACTGTTCCTCTTTTCCTCTATCGTCCTACTCTCCTTTCTCTCTTCATCACTTATCTTTTTCACTCAATCTTCTTCTCCCTTCCTTGCCTCCTTCTTTTGTCTTTCTTTGCCCCCTCCCGTCTTCCATACTCTAACCTCTCTTTCCTATCCCTGTCTGCTTCCTCTATCCCTCAATGCTCTCCTTTCTCATCTGCTCTCTCTAGATGTTGAGGGTTGTGAGCATGGATGGAGGAAGTTCCATGGCCACTGCTACAGGTATGTGAGAAAAAAGAACTGACAACGAACCTACCCTCTAAACATTCAACTGTATCAGGGGTGTCAAACTAATTTCCCCCCGCGGGCCGCATTCGGTCTTCACCGAGCTCCGGAGGGCCACACTTAAAATGGATCTGGCCCGCGGGCCTTGAGTTTGAGACGTCATCTATCATCTATTTTTAGCCTTGGTAGCTGAGGGATGAAGGAATCTTGCATTGAGCAACAGAAATGTAAAGGTAATTTTCTATTGAGCCGACGTACGCAACATTTATGATGAATGCAGAACATTGCCTTTGCATTTAAATCACGCTGTAATGCTGAATATTGGATTGAAAATTGCCCTACTATTGATCTAACAAAAACTTGTTTTCTTCACTTCAGGTACTTCTCTCACAGACACACCTGGGAGGATGCAGAGAAGGACTGCAGAGAGCAGAGCGCCCACCTCAGCAGTATCACCTCGGTCACCGAGCAGGAGTTCATCAATGGGCTGGGCCATGATAACGCCTGGATCGGCCTGAATGATCGCACAGTGGAGGAGGACTTCCAGTGGACTGACACCAATGACCTGGTGACGTTCTATATTTCTCTCTGTCAATAACAGCTCATGTTATACTGCATTGTATGTGATATATACCTGTACTTGAACCTCAAAGTTGGAACACTTTGTGTGTAAAGTGTGTATTTGTACAACAGATGATATATACACGCCATTTAGCAGACACTTTTATCCAAAGCAACAGTCATTCATACATTTTAAGTATGGGTGCTCCCAGGAATTGAACCCACTGTATTGGCGTAGCAAGGGCCATAATCTACCAACTGAGCTACAGAGGAGCAAACATAGGATCCCATGTATAAACAGCTGAGTATTACTTTATAATAGATTTAAAGCCAAGATTAATACAATGTGACATACTGTAAGTGTGTGGCATTGTTTAGGTGTATGAGAACTGGAGGGAGAGCCAGCCTGATAACTTCTTTGCGGGCGGAGAGGACTGTGTGGTGACCATCGCCCATGAGGAGGGCAAGTGGAACGACGTGCCCTGCAACTATAACCTGCCCTACATCTGCAAAAAAGGCACAGGTAGGATCACAGGACTTAATAACTTATTATGGCTGCAGGGGCAGTATTGAATAGCTTGGATGACAGGTGCCCAGTGGTGCCCAGAGTAAACGGCCTGCTCCTCAGTCCCAGTTGCTAATATATGCATATTATTATTAGTATTGGATAGAAAACACTCTGAAGTTTATAAAACTGTTTGAATGATGCCTGTGAGTATAACATAACTCATATGGCAGGCAAAAACCTGAGAAGAAATCCAAACAGGAAGTGGGAAATCTGGGGTTGGTCGATTTTCAACCCAGCCCCTATTGAATACACAATGGGATATTGGTTATGTTGCACTTCCTAAGGCTTCCACTAGATGTCAACCGTCTTTATAAACTTGTTTGAGGATTCTACTGTGAAGTGGCACCGAATGAGAAGGGAATGAGTAAGGTCTGCCATGAGCTGACCATGCTCTGACCATGCGCGTTCACATGAGAGGGAGCTCTGTTCCATCGCTCTTCTGAAGACAATGTAATTCTCCGGTTAGAACATTTATTGATGTTTTATGTTAAAAACATCCTAAAGATTGATTCCATACATCATTTGACATGTTTCTACGGACAGGAACGGAACTTTCTGACATTTCGTCTGCAACTAGGGAACGCGCTTCATGACTTTGGATTTGTTTACCAAACGTGCTAACAAAAGTAGCTCTTTGGACATAAATGATGGACATCATCGAACTAAATCAAACATTAAATGTGGAACTGGGAATCCTGGGAGTGCCTTCTGATGAAGATCATCAAAGGTAAGTGAATATTTATAATGCTATTTATGACTTCTGTTGACTACCCAATATGGAGGATATCTTTTGGGCTGTACTTTTGAAAGCTGTACTCAGATTATTGCATGGTTTGCTTTTTTTGAAATCTGACACAGCGGTTTCATTAAGGAGAAGTGTATCTATATTGCCATGTCTAACAATTGTATTTTCATCGACATTTATGAGTATTTCTGTAAAATGATGTGGCTCTCTGCAATATCACCGGATGTTTTTGGAACTAGTGAACGTAGCGCACCAATGTATGCTGAGATTTTTTTTATATAAATATGCACTTTATTGAACAAAACATACATGTATTGTGTAACATGAAGTCCGATGAGTGTCATCTGATGAAGATCATCAAAGGTTAGTCATTCATTTTATCTCTATTTGTGCTTTATGTGACTCCTCTCTTTGGCTGGAAAAATGGCTGTGTTTTTCTGTGACTTGGCTCTGACCTAACATAATCGTTTGTGGTGCTTTCGCTGTAAAGCCTATTTGAAATCGGACACTTTGGAGGGATTAACAACAAGATTACCTTTAAAATGGTATAAAATACATGTATGTTTGAGTAATTTTAATTATGAGATTTCTGTTGTTTGAATTAGGCGCTCTGCACTTTCACTGGCTGTTGTCATATCAATCCCGTTAACGGGATTGCAGCCCTAAGAAGTTTTAACATAGCCATGGTGCAACCAGCTCCATGTCTTCAGAAAGGAGCAGGTAGGATCACAGGATTTAACATAGCCATGGTGCAACCAGCTCCATGTCTTCAGAAAGGAGCAGGTAGGATCACAGGATTTAACATAGCCATGGTGCAACCAGCTCCATGTCTTCAGAAAGGAGCAGGTAGGATCACAGGACTTAACATAGCCATGGTGCAACCAGCTCCATGTCTTCAGAAAGGAGCAGGTAGGATCACAGGACTTAACATAGCCATGGTGCAACCAGCTCCATGTCTTCAGAAAGGAGCAGGTAGGATCACAGGACTTAACATAGCCATGGTGCAACCAGCTCCATGTCTTCAGAAAGGAGCAGGTAGGATCACAGGACTTAACATAGCCATGGTGCAACCAGCTCCATGTCTTCAGAAAGGAGCAGGTAGGATCACAGGACTTAACATAGCCATGGTACCGGTAAAACAATAAGAATGCATTTACAATAGCGTCCTCAATACGTGTATTTTTTAAAGTAAATGTTGGGTTCCTACTGGATAGCGGACTTAAACTGGGCTGTGGCTAGAAACAGGATGTCATGTTCATTTGGAGGAACAAAGTCATCATGGCAAATAAGGATTTTGGAAATAATACATTTCCAATTTACTCTACAAAGCCTTGTATCCTCTGGGGATTGCTCTGTTTTGTCAATAGAATGTCTGGCGAGGAAACACGCACACTTGACATCAGAGTGTAAGAGCATAATGACAGTTTTATCAACTCAAGTTGCCAAAATAAATATTGCCTTTTGATGAAACATGTCAATCACAGTGTTTAGTTCAACAGGTTATTTATTATTGACTAGTGGGAGACACATTGTCAAGCCAGACAGACAGACAGACAGACAGACAGACAGACAGACAGAGACAGAGTGATATTTCAAAAGCACTGATATTCCCCTAGATACAACCCGATCAATATGCAGGCTGTCAAACCTCAATAGGCACAATGCACTCTCATATTTTCCTCCATGAAGTGTGAAAAGAGAATAAAGCTTCAACATTGCTGACACAACAAACAGAAGTCTGAATCACATTTACAGTTTTTCCCAATTGTTAACACACGTTTGCTGAAACTACATCTCAGGTAGTCAAAACACAAAACAGTTAGCCAGTTTCCCCAGTGGGCAGTGTTGTATGGTCCAAGGGTGGCATGGAGCTGGAGGTCCCCATTGTGGCTCATAGCTGCGCATATGGTGACATTTCTCCCACGCTGGCCAGGTACAGTATCTCAGTGATGGCGCGTTGACCAATGATGTTCCTTCCTCCCCTCCTCGTCTTTGCTAAATTGAATCCAGCCTCATCTATGAGTATGATTTCCTGGGGGATGGGACTTGCATCCAACTCCATGATTCTCTGAAATGACAGTAAATACTGTAATTGCTGTATAGTAAAGTTCACTGGCAACATCAATGAGTCTCTAATGTTTCAAGAGTGTAATACTATTACATTGCTTACTTACACATATTCGTACCGTTTATCCTTCACTCTTTGGGAATTCCTTTCAAATGGGACTCTGTAGATTTGCTTCATCCAGAGATTTGTTTCTTAAGGATGTGGCATATGGTTGGTCACCTCCCTCTGACATACTGTAGGTAACTCTGGGTCTTTCCTGTAGCGGTCCTTATGAGAGCCAGTTTCAGCTCTTGTTGATTGCAACTTCAACCCAGAGTTACCTATGCTGCAGAGGATAAGTTAATTAGAGTTAACTGCACCTCAGATTGCAGCCCCAAAAAATGCTTTAATATGGTCCACCATTGTCGTTCAAATTTCATCAGAGATTACTCTCCTTGTTCTTGGTCTTCCTCCACCTCTACAGTACCTCTACCGCTACCTCTACCACCTCTATCTCTACAGTACCTCTACCTCCACCTCTACAGTACCTCTACAGTACCTCTAACTCTACCTCCACCTCTACAGTACCTCCACCTCTACCTCTACAGTACCTCTACCTCCACCTCTACAGTACCTCTAACTCTACCTCTACAGTACCTCTACAGTACCTCTACCTCTACAGTACCTCTACTTCCACCTCTACAGTACCTCTGTACCTATAACTCTACCTCCACCTCTACAGTACCTCCACCTCTACAGAACCTCCAACTCTACTTCTACAATACCTATACAGTACCTCTACCTCCACCTGTACAGTTCCTCCTCTACCTTTACAGTACCTCCACCTCTACAGTTCCTCCACCTCTACAGTTTATTGACCTCTAACTCTACAGTACCTCCACCTCAACCTCTACCTCTACCTCTACAGCACCTCTACAGTTCCTCCACTTCCACCTCCATCTCTACATTTACAGTACCTCCACCTCCACCTCTACGCCTACAGTACCTCTACCTCTACAGTATCTCTACCTCTACAGTACATCCACCTCTACCTCTACCTCCACCTCTACCTCTACAGAACCTCTACCTCTACCTCCACCTCCACAGTTCCTCTACAGTACCTCTACCTCCACCTCTACCTCCTCAGGACCTCTTCCTCCACCTCCACAGTACCTCTACCTCCTCTCTACCTCCTCAGGACCTCTTCCTCCACCTATTCAGTTCCTCCACCTCTACCTCTACAGTACCTCCACCTCTACAGTACCTCCACCTCTACTTCTACATCTACAGTACCTCTACCTCTACAGTACCTCCACCTCTACAGTTCCTTGACCTCTACCTCTACAGTACCCCCACCTCCACCTCTACCTCCACAGTACCTTTACTTCTATAGTACCTCCACCTCTACCTCTACAGTACCTCCACAGTACCTCTACCTCTATAGTACCTCCACCTCCACCTCTACCTTTATAGTACCTCCAACTCCACCTCTACATTACCTCTACCTCTACAGTACCTCCACCTCCACCTCTACCTTTATAGTACCTCCAACTCCACCTCTACATTACCTCTACCTCTACAGTACCTCCACCTCTACCTCTACAGTACCTCCAACTTCACCTCTACATTACCTCTACCTCTACAGTACCTCCAACTTCACCTCTACATTACCTCTACCTCTACAGTACCTCCAACTTCACCTCTACATTACCTCTACCTCTACCTCTACAGTACCTCCACCTCTACCTCTACAGTACCTCCAACTTCACCTCTACATTACCTCCACCTCTACCTCTACAGTACCTCCACCTCTACCTCTACAGTACCTCCAACTTCACCTCTACATTACCTCCACCTCTACCTCTACAGTACCTCCACCTCTACCTCTACAGTACCTCCAACTTCACCTCTACAGTACCTCTACCTCTACAGTACCTCCACCTCTACATCTACAGCACCTCCAACTTCACCTCTACATTACCTCCACCTCTACCTCTACAGTACCTCCACCTCTACCTCTACAGTACCTCCAACTCCACCTCTACATTACCTCCACCTCCACCTCTACCTCTACAGTTCCTCCACCTCTACCTCTACAGTACCTCCACCTCTACCTCTACAGTCCCTCCACCTCTACCTTTACAGTACCTCCACCTCTACCTCTACAGTACCTGTACCTCCACCTTTACAGTACCTCCACCTCTACGTCTACCTCTACAGTACCTCCACCTGCTCTCTACCTCTACAGTACCTCCACCTCCATCTCTACCTCTTCGTCTACAGTACCTCCACCTCTACCTCTACAGTGCCTCCACCTCTACCTCTACAGTACCTCCACCTCTACCTTTACAGTACCTCCACCTCTACCTCTGCAGTACCTGTACCTCCACCTCTACCTCTACAGTACCTCTACCTCCACCTCCACCGCTACAGTACCTCTACCTCCACCTCCACCTTTACCTCCACCTGCCAAGTTTGCTTACATTGTTCTCCAAACACAGGAGTACTCACCTGTGGCCTTTTTATCCATGAGTTACAGATTTGGTGTATGGCTCTACTAAATGAGTTACAGGTTTGGTGTATGGCTCTACTAAATTAGTTACAGGTTTGGTGTATGGCTCTACTAAATGAGTTAGAGGTTTGGTGTATGGCTCTACTAAATGAGTTACAGGTTTGGTGTATGGCTCTACTAAATGAGTTACAGATTTGGTGTATAGTTCTACTAAATGAGTAACAGATTTGGTGTATGGCTCTACTAAATGAGTTACAGGTTTGGTGTATGGTTCTACTAAATGAGTTACAGATTTGGTGTATGGTTCTACTAAATGAGTTACAGGTTTGGTGTATGGCTCTACTAAATGAGTTACAGGTTTGGTGTATGGTTCTACTAAATGAGTTACAGGTTTGGTGTATGGCTCTACTAAATGAGTTACAGGTTTGGTGTATGGCTCTACTAAATGAGTTACAGATTTGGTGTATAGTTCTACTAAATGAGTAACAGATTTGGTGTATGGCTCTACTAAATGAGTTACAGGTTTGGCTGAATATTCCTCATGGGCCAGTGTGTAATTGGGAAAAACTGTAATATTTCCAGTTGATCTAAACAGAAACCTTTGTCTCTTTCTGTTGCCGTTTTATCTCACCCCACATGTTCACTTGGACTGCAAAGCTAACATTTGCCATCTTGTTAAAAGCTGGCATTAAATTGCCAGTGACTGTCTTGCCCTCAGATCTATTCTCTGAAATCCCACCATGCATTTCTGTGTCAGGTGCCCTGATGTAACTGTGACACTGGAATGAGACCCAGAGCAAGGATTTATGGGATAGCCTGAAGCCTAGCTCCTTGAGGAGGGAGGGAGGGAAGAGGGAGGGAGAGAGATTATCGGAGCTGCCTTGGCTCTCTATTGCTTCACAGAGCACTGCGCCATCTGCAGAGCACCTGTCCTCGCGTATAGGATTCAGTAGCAAGTGTTTCACCTAGGGAGAAAAAAATAAATTGCAAGCCAGACACCATAGATACAGTACACACTGTATCTTCTTCGATGTTGCTCAACACTGACTGAATTGACTTAAATGTTCATCTTGTCCCGTCTGACAGTGCTGTGTGGAACCCCGCCCGCTGTGGAGAATGCCCATCTGATTGGCCGTCGGCGGTCCCATTATGACATCCATGCGGTGGTGCGTTATCAGTGTGCCGAAGGTTTCTACCAGCGCCACATCCCCACCGCGCGTTGCCGGGCCGATGGCACCTGGGACCGGCCCAAGATCATCTGCACAAAGTGTGAGTGACAAACAGCAGATTTATTTTTTTTAAACGTGTCTTATGCAACCTTTCTTCGGATAACAAACCTTTATTCACCCAGGTAGGCTTTTCTGTATAAACATTTGTGTATTCCTTCTAGTATGGGCTGAATAAGAAACAGAATGGTAAATGTTGTCACTGCACCAAATAAACAGAGATTGGTAAATGTTGTTACTGCACCAATTTTGAGTCTTCCCCTCCCTCAGCTCGGCGATCCCACCGGTACCGCCGCAACCACCGCCACGGCCAGCGCCGGGAGCGTAGGAACCACAGGAGATACGGAGGAGAGGCACACATGGAGAGGGGAGAGGACACACACAGCCAATACTGAACCAAATACTACACCTCCCACAATGCTCTGCGCCTGACCGCTGACCTATCCTGGGGCTGAGGGGATCAACCCCTCACAATGGACAGTAGTTGACATCTGAACGTTCTCTTTTCCTGACCTATTTCAGTCTCTCTCTTTGGATTGAAATCTCACTTGAGATACTGTATGTGTGCAAAACTTTAACTTTCATGCAAATGACCGATTGACATCAGTGCAAAAAAGGTTCTGTGTTACGCACCCATATCTCATGTTTGGATTTGTCCTTTTTTTAGTTGATTTTGTTTAACCCATGTCCATTACTTACAACAGTAATAGTCTCTCTCTCGCTAACACGGTCGCTAATACTGTAACTTAGAAACAGCAAATCCTTGGCATGTCTATGAATAACCTATTCTCACTGTCGAAACATAAATACAGTGATGTGATAAATACAGTGTGTGTGTGTGTGTGTGTGTGTGTGTGTGTGTGTGTGTGTCTGTTAATGCGTGCGTGTATATGTGTGTGAGAGAAAGTGTGTATCCTATGCGAGTGTTTTTATAAGTTTGAAGCTTGTTCTACATCTCAGAACATCCTAATGTTTGTGTTCTGTTTATAAAGCACAGATTTAATTAATAAATTAGCTAGTTAGCTTTCAGTCCCAATTAACCCAGAGCTTTTGTCTGTATCCTGTACTTGTTATGTTCCGTTAGGGCTCCTGAATAGTAGGGCTGTTTTATTATTCAACTTATGTGCCATTTTTTAATATTTGCTAACTTTCAACGTCACTATTTATTATGGACTAGTTAATATATGTTGATTTTTTTTTGTTTACATAATCCAACAAGGCAATGTAATACCTGTTTTCTTTAATGTACCATTCTCTTACAATCAAAATGTGTTAACCAAAAAACAAGTTAACCCTTTGATTGCCTGTACTGTACTGTAAATACTGTGGTTTTTGTCTGTTTGTTATTGACTGACACCTGATTGATACCTGACCCTTGTCCAACCATGTGTTTCCCATCGGCATCTCAACTAATATTCTAAAACAGCCCCATCGATCTAAATGGAATAAAATAGGATAGATTGAAGTACTACGGACTGAGACAAAACATTCCCAAGATATCTACTCGATCGTCAATAGACCCAGTCTTTGCACGGCTCCAATATGTGATGGGTAGGATGCCATGAATCTGGTCCTTGATTGGTCGTCACCCCTTTTTTGGTGTTGTTATGATGTCCTGTCCAGCTGTTGTGTTCCATTCTTAATAAAGCTAAAAAAACAAACAAATGAACGACGACAGTGTGTCTGGTCAGTTTTGTGATTGAAGCTGGGCTCTAGCTCTAATATTTATATTTCTTTGTACGTTTCTACCACATCGCTGTACCTCAGACACGGAAGACTGACAGCAGCTTGTAGCTAACCCATGCCTTCTAAACCAGCATCCAGGAACAAAACAAAGCATTTTAACATCTTCTACTAATTTACCAGCTCTGTTGTTCACCTCACTTCATTCTCCGCCCAGAGAAAGTCCATTCTGGCCAATAGTTTTCATTCTGTCGGGAACAAACAGGACATTTTCTCCTCTCTTTGGTCTCTGTTTTGAATGGATTGTGGAGGGAAAATACATGTAAGAATGGACCCTATAGAGGAAAATATACATCTAAAAGAATCAACCCAATAAAAGAAAGTTAATCTAAAGGAATTGGTCCATTGGTCCAATACCACCACTGCTAGACGACCACTGCTAGTTTAATCTCACTTTGGGTTGTCGCCTCTTGGCTCAGTTGGCTCTGAGACCTGACCCCCCTCTCTGTCACTGTGATTCACTGGGATAAAAACTGTGGAGCAGAGAGAGGTTTTGAGAGTAAAAAGAAGGCAATATTTATTTAAACTCTGGTTGGAAAAGTTGCTTGACTCTGTTGAAATCAAGTGACAGTGATTGCCGTACAGGTGAACCATATACAGTGCCTTGCGAAAGTATTCGGCCCCCTTGAACTTTGCGACCTTTTGCCACATTTCAGGCTTCAAACATAAAGATATAAAACTTTATTTTTTTGTGAAGAATCAACAACAAGTGGGACACAATCATGAAGTGGAACGACATTTATTGGATATTTCAAACTTTTTTAACAAACCAAAAACTGAAAAATTGGGCTTGCAAAATTATTCAGCCCCCTTAAGTTAATACTTCAAGTTAATAAGTTCAATTTTGGTTTCATCTGACCAGAGCACCTTCTTCCACATGTTTGGTGTGTCTCCCAGGTGGCTTGTGGCAAACTTTAAACAACACTTTTTATGGATATCTTTAAGAAATGGCTTTCTTCTTGCCACTCTTCCATAAAGGCCAGATTTGTGCAATATACGACTGATTGTTGTCCTATGGACAGAGTCTCCCACCTCAGCTGTAGATCTCTGCAGTTCATCCAGAGTGATCATGGGCCTCTTGGCTGCATCTCTGATCAGTCTTCTCCTTGTATGAGCTGAAAGTTTAGAGAGACGGCCAGGTCTTGGTAGATTTGCAGTGGTCTGATACTCCTTCCATTTCAATATTATCGCTTGCACAGTGCTCCTTGGGATGTTTAAAGCTTGGGAAATCTTTTTGTATCCAAATCCGGCTTTAAACTTCTTCACAACAGTATCTCGGACCTGCCTGGTGTGTTCCTTGTTCTTCATGATGCTCTCTGCGCTTTTAACAGACCTCTGAGACTATCACAGTGCAGGTGCATTTTTACGGAGACTTGATTACACACAGGTGGATTGTATTTATCATCATTAGTCATTTAGGTCAACATTGGATCATTCAGAGATCCTCACTGAACTTCTGGAGAGAGTTTGCTGCACTGAAAGTAAAGGGGCTGAATAATTTTGCACGCCCAATTTTTCAGTTTTTGATTTGTTAAAAAAGTTTGAAATATCCAATAAATGTCGTTCCACTTCATGATTGTGTCCCACTTGTTGTTGATTCTTCACAAAAAATACAGTTTTATATCTTTATGTTTGAAGCCTGAAATGTGGCAAAAGGTCGCAAAGTTCAAGGGGGGCGAATACTTTCGCAAGGCACTGTACATTAAAACCAGAGCTGAACATGTGGGAAGAGAGAGCATGCTGGGCTTTTACTTTCCAGACCTCAAACTTAGTTCAAAACAGAAGTCTGAAATCATGTACAGTGGGGCAAAAAAGTATTTAGTCAGCCACCAATTGTGCATGTTCTCCCACTTAAAAAGATGAGAGAGGCCTATGATTTTCATCATAGGTACACTTCAACTATGACAGACAAAATGAGAAAAAAAATCCAGAAAATCACATTGTAGGATTTTTTATGAATTTATTTGCAAATTATGGTGGAAAATAAGTATTTGGTCACCTAATAACAAGCAATATTTCTGGCTCTCACAGACCTGTAACTTCTTCTTTAAGAAGCTCCTCTGTCCTCCACTTGTTACCTGTATTAATGGCACCTGTTTGAACTTGTTATCAGTATAAAAGACACAACCTCAAACAGTCACACTCCAAACTCCACTATGGCCAAGACCAAAGAGTTGTCAAAGGACACCAGAAACAAAATTGTAGACCTGCACCAGGCTGGGAAGACTGAATCTGCAGTAGGTAAGCAGCTTGGTTTGAAGAAATCAACTGTGGGAGCAATTATTAGGAAATGGAAGACATACAAAACCACTGATAATTTCCCTCGATCTGGGGCTCCACGCAAGATCTCACCCCGTGGGGTCAAAATGATCACAAGCGGTGAGCAAAAATCCCAGAACCACACGGGGGGACCTAGTGAATGACCTGCAGAGAGCTGGGACCAAAGTAACAAAGTCTACCATCAGTAACACACTACGCCGCCAGGGACTCAAATCCTGCAGTGCCAGACGTGTCCCCCTGCTTAAGCCAGTACTTGTCCAGTCCCGTCTGAAGTTTGCTAGAGAGCATTTGGATGATCCAGAAGAAGATTGGGAGAATGTCATATGATCAGATGAAACAAAAATATAACTTTTTGGTAAAAACTCAACTCGTCGTGTTTTGAGGACAAAGAATGCTGAGTTGCATCCAAAGAACGCCATACCTACTGTGAAGCATGGGGGTGGAAACATCATGCTTTGGGGCTGTTTTCTGCAAAGGGACCAGGACGACTGATCCGTGTAAAGGATTGAATGAATGGGGCCATGTATCGTGAGATTTTGAGTGAAAACCTCCTTCCATCAGCAAGGGCATTGAAGATGAAACATGGCTGGGTCTTTCAGCATGACAAGGATCCCAAACACACCGCCCGGGCAACGAAGGAATGGCTTCGTAAGAAGCATTTCTAGGTCCTGGAGTGGCCTAGCCAGTCTCCAGATCTCAACCCCATAGAAAATCTTTGGAGGGAGTTGAAAGTCTGTGTTTCCCAGCAACAGCCCCAAAACATCACTGCTCTAGAGGAGATCTGCATGGAGGAATGGGCCAAAATACCAGCAACAGTGTGTGAAAACCTTGTGAAGACTTACAGAAAACGTTTGACCTCTGTCATTGCCAACAAAGGGTATATAACAAAGTATTGAGATAAACTTTTGTTACTGACCAAATACTTATTTTCCACCATAATTTGCAAATAAATTAATTAAAAATCCTACAATGTAATTTTCTGGATTTTCTTTTCTATTTTTGTCTGCCATAGTTGAAGTGTACCTATGAGGAAAATTACAGGCCTCTCTCATCTTTTTAAGTGGGAGAACTTGCACAATTGGTGGCTGACTAAATACTTTTTTGCCACACTGTATGTTGTCAACAGTTTGATTTTGTATGACAATACTGTCTAGCTGGTGTTCACTTCTTATCAACTCATGACAGCAGAGGCCACCTGCCAGGCAGGGCAAAGTTTACTAGGCCACATGTGCACTGTCACTGACTATAGACAGTATCCAATGACATCATCAACCAGAGATGGAAGCTCAGAGGTCTTCGAGCAACACATCCAACTCAGTGACAGTTTTGAACTGGAAAAGACCAATGATTGTGAGAAAACAACACTCCAGACAGAAGTTGCCTCAAACCACAGACCTAGGATTTCCCCCAGTCCAAAGTTTATCCGTTAGGTGGTGGAAAAATCTGCCCCAGCATCAGTGGTTTGATAAAAACAATGTTCCAGTGAAAGACTGAGCATCCCACCACTTTCAGTATCTGATGAATCTCTGCCCTGTTGCCTCAATAGTCAGGCAGACTTGCATGAAAAAGGTAAACAGAGTATTTCACAAGAATGGAGATATCGACACATCAGGATACACACCAACCCAGGACCAGAGTACAACTACTCAAAGAAACAGAATAGTGTAGTTGTTCACATATTTTAATATATTCACGTAACAAACATTTATTGAAGTAATTCTGGCCCAACCCCTCCAAAAATAGCCATCATTTGTTTCATAAATACTAACTAAACATTTGTCCCCTCAACCCATGACTTCCTATAGTGGTCTCTCCAACACCAACCACATCTTGTGAAACATGCCTTGTTATCTGGTCTTATCAGCAGCACTACAACACAGTTGTTCAGCAAAAAAAAAAGAGTCCTCAACATGGTCCATAGTTTCACAGTTCCTCTGTGATAACTCTATGAGGCAATGCTGTCCTGCTGTATCAGTGTCAGTGATCAGAGTCCAGGTTTATAGGCCTTGTAGGCCCTACTATACTATACCACCTGAGACTGTCTCACTGACTCACTAGCTACATAGATAAAGCCATGTCCACAAACAGGCTTTATCTCGATCCAATAGTCCATATAGGGAGTGCTACTGCAGAATAGATGGCTTGTAGCAGGGCTTGGTTTTGGCTGTTTAATGCACTGTACTGTATTCCGCTGTTGTAGACATGGGCCTGAACTTTACTCCAAAAGGCTACAACCAACAGAAGGAGTGGATAATGTATGAAATTGAAGTTAATTTGCTTGATGTGTTCTAGATTAATATAACATTGTTTTGTAAATCTGGAGGGTCACATTTCCAGAAGCATGGTATGCCAGCCACACCAAAACGTTTGGGTTCTTTAGGATCGTGGGTACAGTAGTTCTTGATCTTACAGTAGCATTCTAGACCATTCGCTCACAGAGTCCATGCTCAGTGGGAATTGTAGTGTTATGGGTTTAGTTGTCCTTCTTCTCCGGGCTGGTCTGTCCCTCAGGTACAGTAGGCATGAAGAAAGTGGGGCTGAGGCGGCATCGGATGGCTAGGAGGATCGGTAGAGCTACATACAGCCCGTTTAGAATCATAACTGTCGACCATTTGTCTGTTGGGACCCGGTATGTGAAGGGGGTTCGGGAGTGGAGTGATCCCCCGATATGGCACCACTGGGTCTGAGGAAGGGGAGGAGACGGATGGGTGTGATGAGGCGTCAATGGAAGACGAATAATAGGAACAGAATAGAAACACAACAATGGTGTAAAAAAAAAAAAAAATCTAATTTGTATCACAGCTGCTTTGTCAAATCCCTGGTACATCACACTGCGTGTGAACTGCAAATTGAAGCGACCAATATTATTACCTGGGCTATGGCCCCCGCAAAGAAGATGGCCCAGTCCAGCATCCAGGTACAACCAGGGTTCCTCAGCCCATATATGAATGCAGCCAGCAGAGGCAACGCATAGAACAAATACACCAGCATCTAGAGCAATCAAATAACAAGACACGTGTCGTTCGACATCAAGACGGACGCAATGGCAACTACACTATCAAGCAGCATGGAACAGGAACAAATATGGATAGCATGCCATAACGGACAATGGAATGAAGATCTATGTGTGTTTTACTCATTCTATTTTCTACAACTCACCATGATCCTAGGGAAGACCACGGGGTCCTTGAGGTAAGGCTCAACTCACCGTGATCCAAGGGAAGACCACGGGGTCCTTGAGGTAAGGCTCAACTCACCGTGATCCTAGGGAAGACCACAGGATCCTTGAGGTAAGGCTCATACTGGTAGATATAGGTGAAGCAGGTATCCAGAGGACAGTCAAGGGCCACCTGAGGGAGAGAGAGGGAGAGTGAATGAATGGATGGATGGATAGATGGATGAATGGATGGATGGATCAATGAATGAACACATGAATCAATCAATCAATCAATGATGTACAATTTTGTTGGCTAAAGAAGAAACACACTGGCTACATGAACCCTACAATTCAGACTTAGGAAATGTACGCCTTTCCTACGCACGCCTTCGCACTTCTCAGTAATTGCTATTCAGACTTACCTTATGCTGGTACCTAACAGGCTTTGCAGACATGGTTCCCGTTAGGAAGATGGCGCTGACAGAGATGGTCTCCTCACTTCTTGTTCTTAGGAAACTATGCAGTATTTAGTTTTTTTATGTATTAATACTTACGTTGTTACCCCAGGAAATCTTTAAGTCTTATTACATACAGCCGGGAAGAACTGTTGGATATAAGAGCAACGTCAACTTACCAACATTACTACCAGGAATACAACTTTCCCTAAGTTGATCCTCTGTTTGTACCACCACCCAGGACAATGGATAGGATCCCAGTAGGCGACCCAAAACAACAGCGTCGCAGAAGGGGCAGATGGAGCGGTCTTCTGGTCAGGCTCCCTAGACGGGCACATCACTCACCGCTCCCGAGTATACTACTCGCCAATGTCCAGTCTCTTGACAACAAGGTAATTCGTGTAAGGGTTGCCTTCCAGAGAGACATCAGAGATTGTATCATTCTCTGTTTCACTGAAACATGGCTCACTCGGGAGATGTTATCAGAGTCGGTACATCCACCAGGTTTCTTCACGCATCGCGCCGACAGAAACAAACATCTCTCTGGTAAGAAGAAGGGCGGGGGTGTATGCCTTATGATTAACGAGTCGTGGTGTGATAATAACAACATACTGGAACTCAAGTCCTTTTGTTCACCTGACCTAGAATTCCTTACAATCCAATGCCGACCGCAATATTTACCATTCTCTTCAATAGAATTCTCTTCACAGCCGTGTATACCCCCCCACCCCCCATGCAGACACCTCAACCGCCCTGAAAGAACTTCCTTGGACTCTATGCAAACTGGAAAGCATATATCCTGAGGCTGCATTTATTGTAGCTGGGGATTTTAACGAAGCTAATCTGAAAACAAGGCTCCCTAAATTTTATCAGCATATCGAATGCCCGACCCGGGCTGGCAACGTTCTGGATGATTGCTACTCTAACTTCCGCGACGCATTCAAAGCTCTCCCTCTCCCTCCTTTCGGCAAATCTCCAAGACGGCGTAGCAGTCAGACATCTTTTTGTCCTTGTCTTGTCGTGTCCCATGTATACATATTTTTATATCTTTTTTCTTCGCATATATTTAAAATATATATTTTTCTTAACCTCAACATCAACATACTCTCCTGCAATCCACCTCACCCAATGTGGTATGGATCTGCTATTTCTTTACTTCTGAACCGGAACCCCAACAGAAGCTAGCCAGCTAACTAGCTACTAGCTAGTAACCAGCTAGCCACTGCTAGCGGTCATCAGCTACCATTAGCCCGGACAACTCTCGCCAGTCTGCAAAGTGCAACTCAAACCAGAGAAAATCTGACTTATTTTTCTCCATATCTCCGGATTCCTACTGCAAGCTCTGAACCTTTTCACCTGGATCATCGCAGCTAGCTGCTATCCGAGTGGCCACTCCTGGCAAATGTCTCTGTCCCAAAACAAGAACAAATTAGCCTGGAGCTAGCTTTGCTAGGCCCATCTCCCGGCTAACCAAATAGGTCCATCAGCTACTCCTTGGGCTACAATACCTATTTTGCCAATCGGCCTGAACCCCCGCCGAACCATCACGCCTGGACTACCAATGTAATTCGCCTGAGGGGGTTTATCAACTCGCGACATCCCCTGAATGCCCATCTGCTAGCCTGCTAGCCGCGGCCTGCTAGCTGTCTAGAGCATATCGGACTGTTAGCGTAAGAGGTCCATCGGACAAATTTGGCCACTTGACCTATTCTGCCAATTGGCTTGGATCCTTTAACCACACGGAGCCCTGCTGATCCACGACGACTGGTCTGCAGACGTAACAGCACGAGGGGGCTACAACAGACTTTCTTCCGACGCGACATCCCTCTAAGACCCTTCTGTTACCTTGCTAGCCCCGGCCCGCTAGCTGCCTGAATCTAAGAGTTTACGGCCTGAGCCACTCACTGGACCCCTATGATCACTCGGCTACGCATGCCTCCCTCAAATGTCAATATGCCTTGTCCATTGCTGTCTTGGTTAGTAATTATTTCCTTATTTCACTGTAGAGCCTCTAGCCCTGCTCAATATGCCTTAGTTAACCCTTTAGTTCCAACCCCCACACATGCGGTAACCTCACCTGGTTTAAATTATGTTTCTAGGGACATTATCTCTCTCATCGTCACTCAGTGCATATGTTTACCTCCACTATATTCACATCCTACCATACATTTGTCTGTACATTATGCCTTGAATCTATTCTACTGTGCCTAGAAACCTGCTTCTTTTACTCTCTGTTCTGAACGTACTAGACGGCCAGTTGTTATAGCCTTTAGCTGTACCCTTATCCTACTCCTCCTCTGTTCCTCTGGTGATGTGGGGGTTAATCCAGGCCCTGCAGTGCCTAGCTCCACTCCCATTCCCCAGGCGCTCTCATTTGTTGAATTCTGTAACCGTAAAAGCCTTGGTTTCATGCATGTTAACATTAGAAGCCTCCTCCCTAAGTTTGTTTTATTCACTGCCTTAGCACACTCTGCCAACCCGGATGTCCTAGCCGTGTCTGAATCATTGCTTAGGAAGACCACCAAAAACCCTGAAATGTTCATCACTAACTATAACATTTTCCGACAAGATAGAACTGCCAAAGGGGGCGGAGTTGCAATCTACGGCAGAGATAGCCTGCAGAGTTCTGTCTTCATATCCAGGTCTGTGCCCAAACAATTTGAGCTCCTACTTTTAAAAATCCACCTTCCCAGAAACAAGTCTCTCACCGTTGGATCTTGCTATAGACCACTTTCTGCCCCCAGCTGTGCCCTGGACACCATATGTGAATTGATTGCCCCCGATCTTTCTTCAGAGCTCGTGCTGTTAGGTGACCTAAACTGGGACATGCTTACCACACCAGCCGTCCTACAATCTAAGCTTGATGCCCTCAACCTCACTCAAATTATCAATGAACCCACCAGGTACAACCTCAAATCTGTGAACACAAGCACCCTCATATATATCATCCTAACCAACTGCTCTCCAGATACACCTCTGCTGTCGTCAACCATGTCCTCAGCTATCACTGCCTCATTGCCTGCATCCATAATGGGTCTGCTGTCAATTGACCACCACTCATCACTGTCAAAAGCTCCCTAAAACACTTCAGCGTGCAGGCCTTTCTAATTGACCTGGCCCGGGTATCCTGGAATGACATTGACCTCATTCCGTCAGTAGAGGATGCCTGGTTATTCTTTAAAAGTGCTTTCCTCACCATAAGCATGCCCCATTCAAGAAATGTTGAACCAGGAACTGATATAACCCTTGGTTCACTCCAGACCTGACTGCCCTTGACCAGCACAAAAACATCCTGTGGCGTACTACATTAGCTTCGAATAGCCCCTGCGATATGCAACTTTTCAGGGAAGTTAGGAACCAATATACAGTACAAAGGAAGTTAGGAAAGCAAAGGCTAGCTTTTTCAAACAGAAATTTGCATCCTGTAGCACAAACTCCAAAAAGTTCTGGGACACTGTAAAGTCCATGGAGAATAAGAGCACCTCCTCCCAGCTGCCCACTGCACTGAGGCTAGGATACAATGTCACCACTGATAAATCTGCGACAATTGAGAATTTCAAAAAGCATTTTTCTACAGCTGGCCATGCTTTCCACCTAGCTACCCCTACCCAAGTCAACAGACCTGCAACCTCCATAGTAACTTGCCTGAGACGCCCCAATTTCTCCTTCACCCAAATCCAGATAGCTGATGTTCTGAAAGAGCTGCAAAATCTGGATCCCTACAAATAAGCCGGGCTAGACAATCTAGACCCTCTCTTTCTAAGATTATCCACCAAAATTGTTGCAACCCCTATTACTAGCCTGTTCAATCTCTCTTTCGTATCGTCTGAGATCCCCAAAGATTGGAAAGCTGCCGCGGTCATCCCCCTCTTCAAAGGGGGAGACACCCTAGACCCACCTGCTAAAGACCTATATCTATCCTACCCTGCCTTCCTAACGTCTTCAAAAGCCAAGTTAACAAACAGATCACCGTCCATTTCGAACCCCACCGTACTTTTTCTATACAATCTGGTTTCAGAGCTGGTCATGGGTGCGCCTCAGCCACGCTCAAGGTCCTAAATGATATCATAACAGCCATCGATTAGACACAATACTGTGCAGCAGTATTCATCGACCTGGCCAAGGCTTTCGACTCCGTCAATTACCACATTCTTATCGGCAGACTCAACAGTCTTGGTTTCTCAAATAATTGCCTCGCCTGGTTCACCAACTACTTCTCAGACAGAGTTCAGTGTATCAAATCGGAGGCCCTGTTGTACGGACCTCTGGCAGTCTTTATGGGGGTGCCACAGTGTTCAACCTCAGGCCAACTCTCTTCTCTGTATACATCAATGATGTCGCTCTTGCTACTGGTGATTCTCTGATCCCCCTCTACGCAGACAACACCCTTCTGTATACTTCTGGCCCCTCTTTGGAGACTGTGTTAACTAACCTTCAGTCGAGCTTCAATGCCATACAACTCTCCTTCCGTGGCCTCCAACTGCTCTTAAATGCAAGGAAAACTAAATGCATGCTCTTCAACCGATCGTTGCCCACACCTGCCAGCCCGCCCAGCATCACTACTCGGGACGGTTCTGACTTAGAATATGTGGACAACTACAAATACCTAGGTTTCTGGTTAGACTGTAAACTCTCCTTCCAGACTCACATTAAGCATCTCAAATCCAAAATTAAATCTAGAATTGGCTTCCTATATCGCAACAAAGCATCCTTCACTCATGCTGCCAAACATGCCCTCGTAAAACTGACTATCCTACCGATCCTTGACATCGGCGATGTCATTTACAAAATAGCCTCCAACACTCTACTCAACAAATTGGATGCAGTCTATCACAGCGCTGTTACAGTGCCATCCGAATACAAACAGTGTAGCTATTCCCTCCGCAAGACAATCAAACAAGCTAAGTGTCAGTATAGAGACAAAGTAGAGTCGCAATTCAAAGGCTCAGACACGAGACATATGTGGCAGGGTCTACAGTCAATCACGGATTGCGAAAAGAAAAACAGCCCCGTCGCGGACACCAACGTCTTGCTCCCAGACAAATTAAACAACTTATTTTCTTGCGAGGACAATACAGTGCCACTGACACAACCCGCTACCAAAACCTGCGGGCTCTTCTTCAATGCAGCCAACGTGAGTAAGACATTTAAACATGTTAACTTCTCTGGGATATGTGGGACGGTAGCGTCTCACCTAGCCAACAGCCAGTGGAATTGCAGGGCGCCAAATTCAAAACAACAGAAATCTTTCAAATTAAAATTCCTCAAACACACAAGTATTATACACAATTTTAAAGATAAACTCCTTGTTAATCCAGCCATGGTGTCTGATTTCAAAAAGGCTTTACGGCGAAAGCACACCTTGCGATTATGTTAGCTCAGCGTCTAGCCACAGAAAACCATACAGCCATTTTCCAAAGAAGGAGAGGTGTCACAAAGGACAGAAATAGCGTTAAAATTAATCACTAACCTTGATGATCTTCACCGGATGGCACTCCCAGGACTCTAGGCAATAAATGTGTGTTTTGTTCGATAAAGTTCATCTTTATGTCCAAAAACCTCATTTGAAATTGGTGCGTTACGTTCAGAAATGCATTGTCTCAAAGAAACATCCGGTGAAAGGGCAGAGAGCCACATCAAATTACAGACATACTCATCATAAACATTGATGAAAGATACAAGTGTTAAACACACAATTAAAGATAAACTTCTCCTTAATGCAACCGCTGGGTCAGATTTCAAAAACGTTTTACGGTAAAAGCACACCATGCAATTATGTTAGGTCAGAGCCTAGCCACAGAAAACCATACAGCCATTTTCCAACCAAGGAGAGGTGTCACAAAACTCAGAAATAGCGTTATAAATATTCACTTACCTTTGATGATCTTCATCGGAATGCACTCCCAGGAATCCCAGTTCCACAATAAATGTTTGTTTTGTTGCGCGTTTAGTTCACAAATCCAAATTCACAAGGCGCAGGCACTTAGTCCAGACGAAAAGTCAAAACAGTTCCATTACAGTTTATAGAAACATGTCAAACGAAGTATATAATCAATCTTTAGGATGTTTTTATCATAAATCTTCAATAATATTCCAACCATGCAATTCCTTTGTCTTTAGAAATGAAAGGGAACGGAGCTCGCTCTCACGGCCGCGCACGTGACTAAACGAATGGCATTCTGCCAGACCCCTGATTCAAACAGCTCTTATTCACTCCCCCTTCATAGTAGAAGCCTGAAACAACATTCTAAAGACTGTTGACATCTAGTGGAAGCCTACGGAAGTGCAATATGACCCCATAGACACTGTATATTGGATAGGCAATCACTTGAAAAACTACAAACCTCAGATTTCCCACTTCCTGGTTGGATTTTTTTCAGGTTTTTGCCTGCCATATGAGTTCTGTTATATTCACAGACATCATTCAAACAGTTTTAGAAACTTCAGAGTGTTTTCTAACCAAATCTACTAATTATATGCATATTCTAGCTTTTGGGCCTGAGTAGCAGGAAGTTTACTCTGGGCACCTTATTCATCCAAGCTACTCAATACTGCCCCCCAGTCCCAAAGAAGTTAACACTCTCGCAAGGCTGCCGGCCACAGACGGCATCCCTAGCCGCGTCCTCAGAGCATACGCAGACAAGCTGGCTGGTGTGTTTACGGACATATTCAATCAATCCCTTTCCCAGTCAAGAGGGCCACCATTGTTCCTGTTCCCAAGAAAGCTAAGGTAACTGAGCTAAACGACTACTACTACTTCCGTCATCCTGAAGCGCTTTGAGAGACTAATCAAGGATCATATCACCTCCACCCTACCTGACACCCTAGACCCACTCCAATTTGCTTACCGCCCCAATAGGTCCACAGACGACGCAATCGCAATCACACTGCACACTGCACACTGCCCTAACCCATCTGGACAAGAGAAATACCTATGTAAGAATGCTGTTCATCGATTACAGCTCAGCGTTTAACACCATAGTACCCTCCAAACTCGTCATTAAGCTCGGGACCCTGGGTCTCGACCCCGCCCTGTGCAACTGGGTCCTGGACTTTCTGCCCCCAGGTGGTGAGGGTAGGAAACAACATCTCCACCCCACTGATCCTCAACACTGGGGCCTCGCAAAGGTTCGTTCTCAGCCCTCTCCTGTATTCCCTGTTCACCCATGACTGTGTGGCCATGCACGTCTCCAACTCAATCATCAAGTTTGCAGACGACTCTACAGTGCTAGGCTTGATTACCAACAACGATGAGATGGCCTACAGGGAGGAGGTGAGGGCCCTCGGAGTGTGGTGTCAGGAAAATAACCTCACACTCAACGTCAACAAAACAAAGTAGATGATCGTGGAATTCAGGAAACAGCAGAGGGAGCACTCCCCTATCCACATCGACGGGACAGTAGTGGAGAAGATGGAAAGTTTTAAGTTCCTCATACCCAACCTCAGGAGGATGAAGAAATTTCGCAACAAAAACACTCAACAAACTTTTACAGATGCACAATGAGAGCATCCTGTCGGGCTGTATCACTGCCTGGTACGGCAACTGCTCCACACACAACCGTAAGACTCTCCAGAGGGTAGTGAGGTCTGCACAACGCATCACCAGGCGCAAACTACCTGCCCTCCAGGACACCTACACCACCCAATGTCACAGGAAGGCCAAAAAGATCATCAAGTACAACAACCACCCGATCCACTGCCTGTTCACCCCACTACTATCCAGAAGACGAGGTCAGTACAGGTGCATCAAAGCTGGGACCGAGAGACTGAAAAACAGCTTCTATCTCAAGACCATCAGACTGTTAAACAGCCATCACTGACATTGAGTGTCTGCTGCCAACATACAGCCACTTTAATAATTAATATTTGGATGTAATAAATGTATCACTAGTCACTTTTAACAATGGCACTTTATATAATGTTTACATACCCTACATTACTCATCTCATATGTATGTACTGTACTCTATACCATCTACTGTATCTTGCCTATGCCGTTCGGCCATCGCTCAGCCCTATATTTATATGGACATATTCTTATTCATTCCTTTACACTTGTGTGTATAAGGTAGTTGTTGAGAAATTGTTAGATTACTTGTTAGATATTACTGCACAGTCAGAACTAGAAGCACAAGCATTTCGCTACACTCACATTAACATCTGCTAACCATGTGTATGTGACCAATAAAATATGATTTGATTTGATGTGATTTTTTGCCTGAACTGAATACATTTAATTCAACCACTGAAAACCTTCCCACTTGCTGGCCAACAGATTTACTCATCAATGTTTCCATTCAATAGTGTTTTCAGTTTAAAAAATTAAGCCATCCCTTTAAAATATAGTTTATCTTCAATTAGAATTTTGGCGACAGGCACTAGAACACATGGAGAGAATGGGTTCAGAATACAGGGATTCATTAAAGAAAGCCATCTAAATATATACATACACGTCTTTGTTTCAGCACCAACTGGTAGATTTCTAAATATTTAGGCACATTTTGGAGTTAGGAAAGTATGAATCATTTTTTTTAAATGATTTGGTGATCCTTTATGCTCTAAATATATTGTTGAATCAAAAATACAATGCTTTGATTCATCCTGAAAGTTGTCATATTATTAAATTGTTTAATCCCATGAAATATTGGAAGATTAGAAAAGTGTGCAATAGGGATTGAACTGTAGTCCAATAAATCTACCCTAATAATCCTCACTAATCATGGAACTGTATGAAAATGGTCCTGTCGTCATGAACCATGTGCCAGGCTCCAGGTTTAAACTGCTACTTGTGGTCTGTGTTCCTTAATGATTCAAATAGGCTACCTGTTCCAAATTATTGCACAACTTGGAATACATTAGCCTAATATGATCCACTATGGCTTCCCACACATACTCGACAGTGGAAAGAAAGGTCAACTAACGATGTAATGGAATGATGCAAAATGTAAGGAAACAAACACTAAAGAGACAGATATAAATGTAAGGAAACTAACACTAAAGAGACAGATATGAATGTATGTGGGTATATCTAACTGACGGTGGCTACCAATAGGGGCTAATATTTAAGAAAATACATGCATTTTTTTCATACAGTGAAAAGTCCAGACATAAAATGAAAACTTTCTAGACATGCTAAATCAACTCGTTAGGTTTTCCGCTATACTGTCATTTGTGCATGGCTACAGAAGCTTATAGCTTGGGTTTCCAAATTTCATCCCTGCTGGTTATAAAGCCAGCGTTTCATAAACTTCACTGGAAAAGGTGATATGTTGATATGTTTCAGTTTGCAGCCATATTACTGGTTTCTGGTTTCACATTCCACATTATTACTGGTTTCACATTTGTCTCCATCGATCAGGTAAAGAAGATCTAAAACTCATTGTCATTTATATTTACAATCCACTTATCCAAATGGCTTACTTATTTACCTAGCTCTTATCAACAGCTCAGCCTCTTATCAATTTGTAAATTACGGTGCATGGAGAATGGTGTTATTTCTATCGGAAAAAGAAAGTTGACGTTGTTCCACTTAGGACCGACAGTTGCTCAACCTTATTCATTGTTTCATCGCGCGTAAAGGTGGTGGAATTATGAGGGGAATTAAGCCAAGGTCAGAATACAGAGTATATGTAGACAAACCTACACCATGTCTTCCTTTACTTGAGCTCCCCCGCAAATGAATAGCGGGTAAATAGCAATGTGATGAATCAAAAATACAGTGGTTTGATTCATCCTGGCAGTTGTAATATTATTCAATTGTTCAATCCATAAAGTATTGGAAGGTGAGAAAAGTGTGCAACTCGGGTCAGAATCCCCCCCATAGTGAAGTGAGTGGTTGGTCTGTTACTTACAACGCCCCTGAAGACAGAGAAGGCCATGGCTCCCAACAGTAGCAGAGACAGGATCAGGTCAACAGGCCTGTAGAGGAGACTTCTCTTCTGTGCTACTGCAATCTGAGGAATACAGACAAACACAACCTATGTCAGTCCAACTGGGTTACTGTACGTTTCAGATTCAGTACCAGTCAAACGTTTGGACACACCTACTCATTGAAGGGTTTTTCTTTATTTTTACTATTTTCTACATTGTATAATAATAGTGAAGACATGAAAACTATGAAACACATATGGAATAATGTTGTATCCAAAAAAGTGTTGAACAAAGAAAAAGAAACCACTACTAAAGGACACCAATAAGAAAAAGGGACTTGCTTGGGCCAAGAAACACGAGCAATGGATATTAGGCCAGTGGAAGTCTGTCCTTTGGTCTGATGAGTCCAAATTTGAGATTTTTGGTTCCAACCGCCGTGTCTTTGTGAGACGCAGAGTAGGTGAACGAATGATCTCCGCATGTGTGGTTCCCACCATGAAGAATGGAGGAGGAGGTGTGATGGTGTAGGGGTGCTTTGCTGGTGACACTCTCTGGCATTTATTTAGAATTCAAGGCACACTTAATCAGCATTCTGCAGTGATACGCCATTCCATCTGGTTTGCACTTAGTGGGACTATCATTTGTTTTTCAACAGGACAATGACCCAGAACACCTACAGGCTGTGTAAGGGCTATTTAACCAAGAAGGAGAGTCTGTGGAATGCTGCATCAGATGACCTGGCCTCCACAGTCACCCGACCTGAACCCATTTGAGATGGTTTTGGATGAGTTGGACCACAGAGTGAAGGAAAAGCAGCCAACAATTGTAGTCACTCGGAAGCAAACAGAAGCAAACAGAAGCCACCGGGGACGGACCTACCTGAATTTGTCCTTGTTTTCGTTGAGCAATGCTTTCTTCGGTTTGCAGTAATGAATTTGTGTTTTGTGTGGGAGGGTTTAGTGACTGCAACATGATGGTCAGTTATTCTCTTAAAGTGAATTGATCATATTCAATTCATGGATGAAACAAACATATCAGTCCAGTCGAAAGTTAGCTTTACTGCACTGCTGTTCCATCTGTGTATCTCACCTTGTCTGCAGGAATGATTGGCAGCTCTCTCTCTCCACTGAAGAGCAGGATGGCTCCCCAGATGGGCAGCAACAGGAAGGGAGTATTCCTCCAGAAGGCGGGATGAATGTTTGAACCATATTTACCTGCGTGAAGAGCCATGACAATATTAACATGTCTGTTCCTGATATACCTGTTTGCCACTATTTGGCCGTGTTAGAATATACCAGAGAGTAACAGTAATGGCAATTTCTTTGAAACACTCACCGATGACTACTCCTGGGATGAAGACGATCTGGTGGGCAATGGACGACCCAGCCCAGAACAGCGCCAGGCTGCGATAGGACTTCCTTATGAATAGGAAATAGATTTAACCATCTCACCAAAAATCTTATTGCCACTATTGGTACTACTGTAGAATCACTGTAACGAAGTGCCACTTACCCCCTGAACATGCGATGGATGATGATGAGGAAGAGGAGGAAGTGAATGACTCCCTCCCAGTAATTCATCATCACAGCGTAGGCTGTGCTCAGATGGGGCTCCCCCTGACAGATCATCAGGTCATGTTAAATAGCTGATATATTTCTTACAAAAAAAATTGTTTTCTACAAAGCGTTTTCCAAACCACATATCAATCAATAATCTAGTACAAATTACTAATTCATTAGGTAAAGGAAAGGACTAGTTAGTTAAACTAACCTTCTTCAGGTAGAAACCCATGTAACCAGAGATGTAGCCATCCTGTTCCAAAGCATTGGTCAGGCCCACCAGACATGTGAAGGAAAACACAGCCAACACTAAAAGAGAGAGAGAGAGAGACGAGAGAGAGAGAGAGAGAGAGAGAGAGAGAGAGAGAGAGACGAGAGAGAGAGAGAGAGAGAGAGACAGAGAGAGAGAGAGAGAGAGACGAGAGAGAGACAGAGAGCGAGAGAGACGAGAGAGAGAGAGAGAGAGAGAGAGAGAGAGAGAGAGAGAGAGAGAGAGAGAGAGACGAGAGAGAGACAGAGAGACCTTTCTCATCCAGTTTCACTCACGCATTCTTTTCAATTATCTTCAACACCCCTTTATAATGAGAGGCGTGTGCGTGCTCACATACTACTACCACCTTTACGGTCTCTGACTACTACATACCATAAAACAAGGGGTCAATGTTTTCCCAGTGTTGCAATGCGAGAAGATGGAGGATGAGGAAAGACATGATGTAGGGTATAATGTACAGTACGGCAGCTCCTAGTGTCAACACCATTACAGGCCTGTGGAGGAGAGAGACACATGTATCAGTAATACAAACTCACACACCTTATGAAACTACATAGGGAAAAACTCTGGGGCCTTTTTTTCCTCTCCTCAAAGGTATCACCGATCTGAATGAATGACTGAACGAATGAATGACTAAGCCACTGAAGAATGATGACGTAACTGTAGCTGCCGTCTATGAAGGTATAGCCTAGGAAAGACATTGGACTAAAAAGTATGGGGGAAAAAAGGTGTTGTGTATCATGGTAAAAGTGTGTCATGATTACATTACACAGAATAAAATGTGAGATGAACCCAACTTACTGTTTTGTGACATTGTTCATAGCGTAGAGAACCGCGGGAGCCACAAGAGACAAAAGGAGAACACATATGTCCACAGGCAGCTGCATCTTTGTACCGTTGATTCATATAACACCTCAGCCAAGGGGAATAATCTGAACAGTGTGCTGAAAAGGAACAGGAAAACTATATATCCCGAGTTTCAGTGGAGGATTACTGCTGCTGTCCACACCTTGTCTCCTGAATGGTGATTGTGATCACTCTTTTTACAAAGCTTTCATTGACCCTCGACATCAGCTGTTCACTGCTTTGGTTCAAAGTTCACAAGCTTTATGATTGCATTATTCTCAGAGTATCCTAGTCTATATAGCCTATAAACCTATAAACAGAGTGCATTTTGCATAAAACACATTCATGCGTAAATTAATTACATTCCAGTTTTAAATAGTTGTCAAACGTATATATATTTTTCTGTCAAGGCTTTGACATTTGGAACTATCGACAAAGAATGTATTACTGGAACCTAGGCCTACATGCCATTATTGCCACCTTGTGGTATGTGGCAAAAAGATGTCGTTTTATTCTCAAAGTAAAGGTGATGGTAACTGTGGTAGAGGTCAATAACAATGTAGTCGAAACAATGAACTAAAAGGTATTTCTCTAAATATACTAGACAAAAATATAAACACCACAACTGAAATAAAAGATACAAGAAATGTTCCATACACACAGAAAATTTAATTCTTGAGAGAAATAAACATTTTGTGCATATGCACAATTTCTGGGATATTTTGTTTCAGTTCATGAAACATGGGACCAACACTTTACATGTTGCGTTTATATTTTTGTTCAGTGTAAATAAAAAACTGAACTCAATCCAAAATCAACATTTGGCCTAATGAAATACCTTGAGCATCAAGAAGCCTACACCCCTTCTCCTAGCGGGTTCTGTATCTTGATACCTATACCCCATGACCTGTTTAAAGGAGCTGAAGGCTAAACACACGTGTAGATAACGCCACATAATATTCATAGGCGTTTCTCAATCAAACACGTATACCATCTGAAATACGACAAATCTCATTAAATACTACGTTCCCAAAATGACAGAACCGGCGGGAAAAGGGGTGCACACTTCTCGATTCATTGAAAATAGATTCATTCTTGTGTGTTTTATTTCTCACATGTTTTTATTTTGTGTTTTTCATATTTAACTCTGCATCGTTTGGAAATAGCTTGTATGTAAACATTTCACTGTCAGGTCTACAACCGTTGTATTCGGCGCATGTGACAAATACAATATTATTTGATTACTTTGTTTGTTTGTTGTAAGTACATGTTTCCACTGCCCGCGCTCCTTGTAGGAGAGCTTGTATATGCACGAGCGGAACGCCGAGAAGCAGCAAAAAATACTCTAAATAAATGCACAAACTGTAAGAAATAATTTCACTGGAGCTACAAAGATATAACTGGAGAACTTGCTATCAATGAGTGGAGTAGCAATAGTAGGCATACACATGTTTAAAAACAATAACTATGTTGGCATAAGAGCCGAGTACAATGTCAAAATATGTACATTTTATGAAATTGAACATGCAGACCTTGTCCAAAATAAATGTAATTAAACTTTCACTGATTTATCTGACTGATTAGAGTTACTATAAAATACTGTGCAATACATAAACTACAGATAGTGAAGATTACTATCATTATTATTATCATCATCATCATCATCATTATTATTATTATTATTATGGACAGATAGCCTACTATAGGACACATTTCCAACCTCATAATGTGTCTCTCTCACAGTGTATCTATGTCTCATCGCAGAGAACCCTCTGTGCCAATGAAAAGCAAGAATTCCTGTCATGACAATATATCACTGCTAAGGGCTGTTCTTATGCACGACGCAACGCAGAATGCCTGGACACAGCCCTTAGCTGTGGTATATTGACCATATTTCACAAATCCCTGAGGTGCGTTATTGCTGTTATATAAACTGGTTACCAATGTAATTATGGCAGTTAAAATAATTTTTTTATCATACCGTGGTATAAATGAATGCACAAATTGCAATAAATCATTTCCACGGCTGTCAGCCAATCAGCATTCAGGGCTCAAACAAACCAGTTTCTGAGAACAAACAGACAAAGGTGACACATTCAGACAGAGTTGTGTATGGGACTTGGCTCATCAAACCACTGTAGAGATGTCCTCTTCAACATTAAACCAAGTAAAAAATAATCTTCTCCCAAACTGATTAAACAAAATCAATGTCTTGCCAGGACCCAGTCTTAAGCCAAGGCTCGTGACCCAAAAGAAACCCATTAATTGTGGGTCTCAGCTACAGACATGATATACGCTACAGCCGGTTATCTCCCCTCCGTCTCCATGGAAAGATGTGGTAATAGAGGATTACATACCGCAGCATCAGAGAATTATGATCATGGTAAATGTAAAGGGAGGAGGAGGGAGAGAGAAGGAGGCGTAGAGAGATAGAGGGAGAGAGAGAGGGAGAGAGAAGGAGGCGTAGAGAGAGAGAGGGAGAGAGAAGGAGGCGTAGAGAGAGAGAGGGAGAGAGAAAGGGAGAGAGAAGGAGGCGTAGAGAGAGAGAGAGGGAGAGAGAGAGGGAGAGAGAAGGAGGCGTAGAGAGAGAGAGGGAGAGAGAGAGGGAGAGAGAAGGAGGTGTAGAGAGAGAGAGGGGTCGGAGCAGACCAAGAGAGAAACAGATAGAGGGCAAGGGCCAGAGAGAGAGAGTGAGTGAGAGAGAGTGAGAGAGAGAGAGAGAGAGAGAGAGAGAGAGAGAGAGAGAGAGAGAGAGAGAGATAGTTCAGTCAGATCGAGGAAAAGACAAACACACACACACTCTCTTGCTGCACGCGCTAACCACACATACACTCCTATATCTAAGGGCAGAGCACCCAGACGCTGTGGCACCATGTTGCACCCCATCATGATAGGCATCGTGACCTTCAACACCTCCTTGACCATCATCTACTGGACCTTTCTCCTGGGAGGGACCTTCTTTGACATGATGTCTCAAGAAGAAGACAAGCCCAAGAAGCTTAGTGAGGTCACCCCCGCTTGAGCCTGCGCCGCCATGGAACCCACTACCTACCTGTGAATTTACTATGACAACCACCGACAGCTTACTAGGCCTATAGGCAGCTTGTGTCGCATTACACATTTTATGTTTTGTTTTTTGTTTTTTCAGAATTCCATTGGGAATCCTGTTTTTGCTTTCTCTTTCTGCCGTTTTCCACTTGTTCCACATCCGTAGAGAACCGGGTCATCTGGATCAATCTGGAATCATTCTAAAACAGGTACAGTAGACTATATCTCCAGTATGATCATCTCTCATTTCAAGTAGCCTGAAGATTGTTCCTTTATTTTCTATTATCTCACATTTCTCTCATGGGTTTACATCATTAACACATTGGTCAGATTACTTAATTATAAGGTCACACAGGGGTTGAATTGTTGTTCTCATCGGCTTAAACTGCAGATTATCACGTATCATTTAAGTCATCTAATGCCTGTCCCAGACAGGTGTTGCATATCATTTTCACAAGCTAATAGCACTCCGCTTGCGTTTCTGTGTGGCTTCTGTTTATTGGCTTAGTTGCAGTATCAAATCCTGTCAAGGATTCCAGGAGGGGGTAAAGTACATTACTTAAGTACCTGAAGAGGACTGGGTGTCTCAGAAAAGATCCAGCCCACTTCAGCCTAACATAATTTCTCCATCCTATTTTCATCCGTCTTAACTTCACCTCAACCTCTACTCAACTCAAATTTTATTGGTCACATACACGTAGTTAGCATCCCTCAACCCTCTCTTTCTCCTGATAGTTACCCCTTTCTTCTTTGTTCCAAACTCCCAAACCTCAACCCTTTCCACCCTCATCCCTCTCCCCTGGCAACTGCCCCCACCCCACAACTACCCTCCACCATCATGGGGCTCCATCCCCTCATGATTTTCATTGTCTCCTTCAACCTCTTAATCACCATCGTAGAGTGGACTTGGCTCTTGTCTAGGATCCTCAGGGTTGAAGATGAAGATGTCTCTCCAGAATGACAAAGAAACATAGCCCTATCTACTTAAGCTCTAGTCCCAACTCCACTGAGTAGAAAAAACATTTTCCTAATAGTGTACTCTCTGTGTCTGTCTTCATGGTTGGTTCCAGGATTCCATGCTTGCTTTGATTTACAGAGCAATTCTGCATGCTACAAGGTAAGAATGGCGTGAATTTGTTGGGAGAGCTGATGTTAAGTTCAGGGAAAGACAACTAATCTGACTCGTTGCTACTTCTCCTTTTCTTTCTGTATTCTGGATTCTGTATTTTGAATATAATGTGTTGTAATAGTACAGCATGAAATTGTTGTTAGGGGGTGGTTGTGTGGATTGGCCCAATTAGTCACCAAATCCTGTCAAGGATTACAGCAGGGCAGCCATGGGCGGTGAAAACTGAGTAGACTGACTAGCGGCTAGTCACTGAGTAGGCAGGCGTTTGTGTCTCAGGAGGAGAAAAGACCAAGTCCATTTCCTCCTCCTTCTATTTTCATCCTTTTTTTCACCCCTCTTTTCCAAGACTACCATCACGTCATCCCTTTTTCTTTCACCTCTACACTTCTCTCTCCGCCACCCACCGCCACCCACCACCACCCACCGCCACCCACCGCTACCATGGCGCCACCATTCATCCCTTCATTGCTTGTGAGGTGGTCTGCGACCTCATCACCACCATCATAGAGTGGATATGGATGCTGTCTGTACTTCTCAAGGTTGACAAAAAACAAAAATGATGTTTCTCCAGTCTGAAAAAACAAACAGCACACTTCAACAACAAGAAAAACTCTGGAATTCTGAAACCATAGCATTCTTGTTGGCACTACAGTAAATTTCCTGGTGGAGGTGGACAGTCCTGTTACAGAGTATTTGTTGCTACTTCTCCTGTGTGTGGCAGCCGTAGGGGGTGAAACAGAGTGGACCGACTAGAGAAAACATCTGGATCATTTCATCATTTCTTCATCCCCTATCTTTCAAGAATTCCACCTTTTGCTGGCATTGTTCTCATCATTTCATCTCTCTTTGCTCCACTTCTTCATTTCTCTCTCCTGAGTTCCTTCCATCCCACTACGGCCACCCTTCCTCTGCCACCATGGTGATGATCGGTCCCTTCATGGCCCTTCAGGTCACCCTCAACATCCTTATCACCATCATATGGTGGGCCTGGATACTATCTAGAGTCATGAGACAAAAGGAAGATGAGGTCCCTCAGTTCTGACAATGGAAACAACTCTAATCTTAACCCTGCCTGCTAGACCGACGTACCGATAGGAGCCACTTCAGAAACTCTGACTGAAACGTAGCATTCTTGTTGAAACTGAGTAGAGAAACATGCAAATAGAGAAGTCAGCATGGTTCATTGTGATGTGGCCCTAACAGTGTTTCCATCCAGGATTACAGAGAACTTTCTAGACTTTCTCTCAGCGACAACATAGCTGAGGGGAAGCTACACATCAAGTTTGTAAGGTAAGAACGGTACATCCCTGATTCAAAAGGGAAATTAAATTATAGTCACTCAGGATCTTGTTTTCCATTTATTAAACGTTTCCAGGAAATCACCTAACCCTTAATGATAACTTCCTTTTAACTTTCCAGGAAATCACCTAACCCTTAATGATAACTTCCTTTTAACTCTCCAGGAAATCACCTAACCCTTAATGATAACTTCCTTTTAACTTTCCAGGAAATCACCTAACCCTTCATGATAACTTCCTTTTAACTTTCCAGGAAATCACCTAACCCTTCATGATAACTTCCTTGTAACTTTCCAGGAAATCACCTAACCCTTAATGATAACTTCCTTTTAACTTTCCAGGAAATCACCTAACCCTTAATGATAACTTCCTTTTAACTTTCCAGGAAATCACCTAACCCTTCATGATAACTTCCTTTTAACTTTCCAGGAAATCACCTAACCCTTCATGATAACTTCCTTTTAATCAATGGACATGCCCTTTATTATTGTCAGAATACATCTGACTTCAAATCCTTCACTGCTCTCTTCCGGAAAGTTTACTTTGCTCACCATAACCAGTTCCTGATGGACTGTCTTATTTCTCAGTCTTTCCCTTGCTCTACCTCACATTTGATAAGAAATACAAAAAAAAAAAAATGTAGAGGTTCATGTTTGACACTCAATATAACCTAGTCCGTGGTGGAAATAAGTTAAGGTATGGTGTGGTGTGTAGGATCAGGATCAGTAGGGACCATAAGCCTCTTTGGCTTACATCTCCCCTGTCATATCACTAATCCTCCCAGATGGAGGGCTGATATCTCTGGACATGATGACAGATTCCTGTTCAATCCTATTAGCACTCTGCCTGCCCTACATTTACTCAACTGCTTTACAAGGTTATGACAGATTATTAAACCAAGGATCCTCCTCAAAAAGACCATGACCCGAAGTAAGCCAACTTTAGCCTGGCTTCCGGATCAGTTTGTGCTGTCTTGTCAACTGTGCATGATACTTATTGGCATTATAATGACAGTATGAGTTGTCAAGACAGCCCAGAATAAATATGGGACACAGGCTAGGCATTACAATGACAGTAGGAGTTGTAAAGACAGCACAGAACAGATCTGAGACCCAGGCTAGGCATTATAATGACCGTATGAGTTTTAAAGACAGCACAGAACAGATCTGGGACCCAGACTAGGCATTATAATGACCGTTGGAGTTGTAAAGACAGCACAGAACAGATCTGGGACCCAGACGAGGCGTTATAATGACCGTATGTGTTTTAAAGACAGCACAGAACAGATCTGGGACCCAGGCTAGGCATTATAATGACCGTTGGAGATGTAAAGACAGCACAGAACAGATCTGGGACCCAGGCTAGGCATTATAATGACCGTTGGAGTTGTAAAGACAGCACAGAACAAATCTGGGACCCAGACGAGGCATTATAATGACCGTTGGAGTTGTAAAGACAGCACAGAACAGATCTGGGACCCAGGCTAGGCATTATAATGACCGTTGGAGTTGTAAAGACAGCACAGAACAGATCTGGGACCCAGGCTTACTTAGCTACAGAAGGAATTTTGGTTGATATATACTGTATGTTTCTTTTGAAATACAGCACATTCTTTTGAAATGAACTACTATGTTCTCGTTCATTCATTTTCCAACCCATTAGGCCTCTATCCAGAGCCTCATCCCATCAATTGAAATACAATTATATTTTCTTTCATGAAAAGTAGAGTAACCACATTTAACCACAATTTCTTTATTTCTCTCACTCATCTGATACGCTTCTTTAACCCTGAAAACATCCAGAGTACAATGGTACACAGAGTGGATCTACTCATAGAAACCTCATAGAAACCAAGTACTGTACCTCCTCAAAGACTATACAGACTCATCAAGGCGATACAGACAGATCTGCTTTGTACATAACGTCTGCAGTCTGTGCATCATCCATTTACTGTGTACCCCACCGCATCTCACTATACCAATAGCGTACTTCACCAATCAAACCATGGGCTATCAGCTGCCCCCGACCCATGCACAAAACATCCCAGGACTGGTAGCCGTGGCCTGGAACCTCACACAGCTGAACTTTGAACCCCGCCAGCTCCTCCAGGCTTCCATGATTGGACAGGAGGAAGACAAGAAAGAGTATTTCATAAACTACGTCCCGCCTTCTCGCGACGCCATCGAGCTGCCTCGCCATGTCGTTTACATACTTATAGGAGTGGTGTTGGTGGTAGTCGCTACCTACGCCATAGTGGGTCACCTGATCAAGGACCTGATGCATGACCTAGCAGGTAACCTGGGACTCCTTCTATCTGCTACCATCTGAAGGTTTTACCACTTGGTGTTCTCCATTGTGGTGTCACCGTGTGTCATCGTCCTAATTCCCTATCATGTGTTTGATCATCTGACTGTCTTTCCCTTCTTGGATGGCCACTGGTTCAGTGAGTCAACATGATGTTGACTGTTGATGTCATCTATGCCATGAAAATCTTTGTGTGTTCTGACCTTCCCTCCATTTTGCACCTGCTGTGGGTACAAAGCTGCAGTGTATTTCCTGAGGTCATCTCTATGGCTGTCAGTTTGTCATCAAGCTCAAGAGTGCGAATATGAAAACGTACTGGTCTGTTGGTGGCATTTCATAAACCACCTAAAATATTATATAGCCTAAGTGCACCAAATGTTATATTTAAGCAATAAGGCATGTGGTATGGTATATGGCCAAACCCCAGTGGTGACTTATTGCTATTATAAACTGTTTACCAACGTAATTAGAACTGTGGTATATTGATATACTCACATACTGCGGCTTTCAGACATTCAGCATTCCGAGCTTGACCCACAAAGTTTATGATGTAAAATAACCTATTCTTATCCCCTCTCTGCACCCCCCTCTCTCTCTCTCTCTCTCTCTCTCTCTCTCTCTCTCTGTCTCTCTCTCTCTCTCTCTCTCTCTCTCTCTCTCTCTCTCTCTCTCTCTCTCTCTCCCCTGCTCACTATGCTCTGTACCCATTCTCTCTCTCTCTCTCTCTCTCTCTCTCTCTCTCTCTCTCTCTCTCTCTCTCTCTCTCTCTCTCTCTCACACACAGATTGGGTTCTTGGCCCAAAACCCTCTGATGTGGATGCTGAGGGCGGTATGGAGGAAGAAGAGGAGGAGCGAGGGATCCTATATGATGGAAGGATTAAGAAAGAGTGGATGGAGGAGAACGAGGTTGGGTTGCTGCCAGGGTTCTACCACGTGGCAGGGAACTACCACCCGCCTGCCCTGCCACTTCGCAGCGTTATCACAGCTTCGCCAAGTGAGATGATTATGTCCAATCAGAATGTGACCTTTCAGCGCCCTTTGACCCCTCATGTCACCTCCTTCGGAGTTCTGTAACCTCATTTGTTATGCCAATACGAAATCACCCCCTCATCTCTAGCCCTATGGAAAGTGTTTATATCTGAGAGGATTTTAAGATACAAGCCATATGGCTGAAATTTCATCTGGCCTATGAGAGGACAAAATCATCTGCTTGTAACTAACCAATACATTAAGATCTAGGCAGAAGAGTTCAATCTGGAATAGGGCAGTGTTTTTTGGCCTACATGCCAGGTTCAGTAACGAAGTCCATCCTTCATTTTTACCCCATAACAACTCCTCTGTTTGTTGCAAATGACATAGAGATAGATGCTTGAGCTACATAACCACCGAGGTACAACACATGTAGCTTCTATGAAATATAACTGTGATACATGTATGAATACATTAGTATGTTCTTGTATTGATGCTGATAGAAAGGTGGGCCATATTTATACTCATTGACATGAGAAATGGGTAAAAAAAACTATAGGGCTCTTGGATGTGATGTATAGCAGCTATATTACTTCATGTGTAGACACACACACACACACACACACACGCACATACGCGCACACACGCGTACACACGCGCACACACGCACACACTTATATACACACACATATACACACACACAGGTTCCAGGTTTATGTGTTAGCAACAGTGTTTTCCCATTACGTAATAACTTGTGTTACTGTAATGTGTTTTTGAAATAAACATACTTTTACATTCCTGTTATGAAGTTGTTTGAGGATTTCTTCAGTAAAGAACTGACCGTTCGGATTGTGTTGTGTCATCTACTTATCCTTATCCCTCTTATCCATTACTAATGCCTGACAGGTGTAAAGGTTGGGTCAGGGACAGTCCCAATTAAAATGTAGAGGATTATATTAGTCACTTAGCATGAGACAGGAGAGGGGTTAAATTAGGAGTATGAGTTTTGTTACAAGTTTGTTACAAGTTGAGATAGATTTATAGATCTTTATGCTGATAGATGTGTAACTTCTGCATTTGCTAAATGCTAAGTATTGAGTTAGAATCCAGAATTTGACATCACACTAGTGTTGTGTACCTGTAAGTAGCTGAGTGACTAGGCGGCTATGAGTCGATGACTCGGTGGCTATGAGTCGATGACTCGGTGGCTATGAGTTGATGACTCGGTGGCTATGAGTTGATGGCTAGGTGGCTATGAGTCAATTACTCAGTGGCTATGAGTCGATGACTCGGTGGCTATGAGTCAATGATTCGGTGGCTATGAGTCGATGACTCGGTGGCTATGAGTCGATGACTCGGTGGCTATGAGTTGATGACTCGGTGGCTATGAGTTGATGGCTAGGTGGCTATGAGTCAATTACTCAGTGGCTATGAGTCGATGACTCGGTGGCTATGAGTTGATGGCTAGGTGGCTATGAGTCAATGATTCGGTGGCTATGAGTTGATGGCTAGGTGGCTATGAGTCGATGATTTAGTGGCTATGAGTTGATGGCTAGGTGGCTATGAGTCGATTACTTGGTGGCTATGAGTCGATGACTCGGTGGCTATGAGTTGATGGCTAGGTGGCTATGAGTCAATTACTCAGTGGCTATGAGTCGATGATTCGGTGGCTATGAGTCGATGACTCGGTGGCTATGAGTTGATGACTCGGTGGCTATGAGTTGATGGCTAGGTGGCTATGAGTCAATTACTCAGTGGCTATGAGTCGATGACTCGGTGGCTATGAGTTGATGGCTAGGTGGCTATGAGTCAATGATTCGGTGGCTATGAGTTGATGGCTAGGTGGCTATGAGTCGATGATTTAGTGGCTATGAGTTGATGGCTAGGTGGCTATGAGTCGATTACTTGGTGGCTATGAGTCGATGACTCGGTGGCTATGAGTTGATGGCTAGGTGGCTATGAGTCAATTACTCAGTGGCTATGAGTCGATGATTCGGTGGCTATGAGTTGATGGCTAGGTGGCTATGAGTCGATGATTCGGTGGCTATGAGTTGATGGCTAGGTGGCTATGAGTCGATGACTCGGTGGCTATGAGTCGATGACTAGGTGGCTATGAGTCGATGACTCGGTGGCTATGAGTTGATGGCTAGGTGGCTATGAGTCGATGACTCGGTGGCTATGAGTCGATGACTAGGTGGCTATGAGTCGATGACTCGGTGGCTATGAGTTGATGGCTAGGTGGCTATGAGTCAATTACTCAGTGGCTATGAGTCGATGATTCGGTGGCTATGAGTTGATGGCTAGGTGGCTATGAGTCAATGATTCGGTGGCTATGAGTTGATGGCTAGGTGGCTATGAGTCGATGATTTAGTGGCTATGAGTTGATGGCTAGGTGGCTATGAGTCGATTACTCGGTGGCTATGAGTCGATGACTCGGTGGCTATGAGTCGATGATTCGGTGGCTATGAGTTGATGGCTAGGTGGCTATGAGTCGATGATTTAGTGGCTATGAGTTGATGGCTAGGTGGCTATGAGTCGATTACTCAATGGCTATGAGTCGATGACTCGGTGGCTATGAGTCGATGATTCGGTGGCTATGAGTTGATGACTCTGTGGCTATGAGTCGATGACTCGGTGGCTATGAGTCGATTACTCGGTGGCTATGAGTCGATGACTCTGTGGCTATGAGTCGATGACTCTGTGGCTATGAGTCGATGACTCGGTGGCTATGAGTCGATGACTCTGTGGCTATGAGTCGATGACTCTGTGGCTATGAGTCGATTACTCGGTGGCTATGAGTCGATGACTCGGTGGCTATGAGCCGATGACTCTGTGGCTATGAGTCGATTACTCGGTGGCTATGAGTCGATGATTCGGTGGCTATGAGTTGATGGCTAGGTGGCTATGAGTCGATTACTCTGTGGTTATGAGTCGATGACTCGGTGGCTATGAGTCGATGATTCAGTGGCTATGAGTTGATGGCTAGGTGGCTATGAGTCGATGACTCAGTGGCTATGAGTCAATGACTCGTGGCTATGAGTCAATGACTCGGTGGCTATGAGTCAATGACTCGGTGGCTATGAGTCGATGACTCGGTGGCCCAAACCTTCGAGTCACTCTTTCCCCAGGTGATAAACCCAGTTAAGAGCGGCCATCTGATATCACTAAGCTGGTCTCACCTGCGTCCTTCCACCAGTCCGTCCACAAGCAGGACAGACAAATAACAGTTTGAAGTTTATCCAAGACAACGCAAGTTTCAGCATGCGACATATGGATAAAGACATGGTCTGCTGTAGATACTGAGGGTTTTTACCCTAATAAACTGAAGATGCACCTCACTGTCACTGATCTGCTACCCAAAGAGCCTGAGTAGTAAGGACAGACACACACAGTCAGTTCTGCTGGTATGTACTATACTGTAACATCCAAAGACTCTACAGGGTCTTGCTTTTCCATCATGTAAATCAACAAGTGTTTTACAAATATGTCTCTTTCTGTGAGACAGATATTTAGTTGCTGACATAGTCAACCCCAATGTCATGTCCTGTCTTTCGCCAAATGTATACGTTAGATTCTTCAATAATCAATGGTTACATATCATTAATTTAATTAATTAAGTGAAAAAATGGATGTAGCTACTTCTGATTGCCCCTTTAACGTATGCTAATGTTGTTTGTCTATTGATGTTGTGCATGAGGCAAAGGCTTGCAATCACAAGCCTTTCATGTGAATCCTTTCATTGTAAATTGTAAAAACACCTTAATAACCCTGTAATGGACTATGTCTTTTTGTAATCCTGTTTCTATGATCTGTTTCCACTACCATGTAGCCGGGACGCTTTGTATAAAGGAGTCTGCTAAATGGCATATATTATTAAAGTCTCCTTTGACAACTAGCTGCCCAGTGTAGTAACCATTCATTTCCAATAGATGGCAGCCAAAGCTAGTTGAAGTCACTACCCTTGCAACAGGGAGATGGGGTTAGTGTGCATTGAAAGTAGTTTAATCTTCAAAGCAAGTTTATCTGGTTATGCTCGAACCTGTTGTTATATTGGACAAGCTAACTGATACTATTTTTACATAAGGCAGAGGCATTAGGCCTATGTCTTGAAAAATGTGTTTTTTACAGCAGGCTAGATTTACTAAATGAACTGTTTTTATTCAAACTCAAACCCTATGTAGATGCCTTCTGGGTATGCTGCCTTATGGAAGAGAGACACGTAGGGATGACACACTGTACACCTCGTCCAATTCTCCCTTGCGCCCATAGGGTGAACTGGCGATAAGCTGCCAGCCTGTGTGCTCTGCAAACAAACTCATAAGAAAAGTTAGTCTGATACCAAAACTAAATCACAAGGTATTTATAATGAGCACGCCCCATTATTGGTTAAAATGAGATTTCATAAATCATGATGCTGTCTGCGATTCCAACTCCGGTTGCCTAATGAAAAGGGGAATGCGTTACCATCACGCTAAACAGCGCTTGTGATAAACATCGTTATAGGTTACTTCATATATATATTGAGCACCTACCCACTACTGAGGGCAGCTTTAAACAATTTATAATCAAGCAAAATGCAAGCAATTATTTGACTGGCATATCGGCTGTTGACTGGTAGAGTAACTCTTCTGCAAGGAAGTCCTTCATAAGGATTAGTGACACGTCCAATATATTGCCAAAGGAAATGGAGGAATCTGGGAGAAAGAGAGTGCACTTGTTTGAAATGGAAAAGTGTTACAGTAGCTATTGATAAAGAAGAATATCAAGAGGAAGCTGCTTTATTAGTGAGATGCACTGTTGAGAGGAGTCCAGAGGAGTTCGTGCTGATTGTGACAGCCGGTTAAATGGCGTCCCTTGATGAGGCAAGAACAAGATGTATGTCAGGAGAAATGCAGTATTATCAGAAGGAGAGTTAAACTTGGAATACCGAGGTCTAAGAAAGAGATGGAGGAAGAAGGTGAGCTCGAGTCGGTTCAAAATGGATGGAAAAAAAGGAGATGGTTTGCTACAGAAGAATGTTAGAAAGTGTAAGCAGAGTGAGAAGCGGAGAAATGGAAGTGAATGACGGCGAAGTATCGGAGGTGGTAGGTTTGTTGAATTTCTCGGAGCCCGATGCTTGCACAGAGGGTCAGGATAATGATGAGTCTGCGACAGTAGGAGTGAAGTTTTTGGAAAAAGTGGACCCTTGCCTTTAGCTGATCCATTTGAGGTTTCAGGGTGGGTTCCAGGTTGCATCTGCATGTATAAAGTGGTTAAAACTCTGACTATCAACATGAGAAAAAGGCGAGAAGCTCACCTTCCAGACAATCACCGGTACGGCTGATTAGCTGTCCGAAGTCAAATATCTAGAAAAGCAAACTCTTCAAACCACCCTGCTACTCATCTCAAATCACCGTATTCTCCTACTCTCATCCTACTCTCATCACCAATGGGAACCGTCGACACGGTTCCTAGGAACATCTTCCAGAGTAAACAACAGTAAGAAGATGGGAAATGGGGACACCTTTAGGACAATCAGAGCCTTACAAGCCTGCCGCTGAAAGGCCAACCCAACACTCTTCAGGAGGGCTGGTTTCCGACAGAGATTAACGGTGAATGACTCTTTAAACAACTGCTCTCGTGGTGCCCCAAATTTCTAATGAGTTAATTGTTACATTATTAATTTAACAGTCATCAGATTAATGAAAGTAAAGTGACGACAGTGATGTTAGGATATTTCAGTTAACCTTTACGAGTTGTTGTGCAGACTACATTACGTTGCTACGAGTGTCAAGCATTTGGGCATTTGGCAGCAGTGTGTAGGAGGGAGGATCCTAGGTGTGAGAAGTGTGCAGAAGGGCATGAGACAAAGGAATGTGTAGCATTGGGGAAAGTCGTGGTGTGTGTTACCTGTAGGGGTGCCCACAGGGTTGGGGTTCAGAAATGTCCCGTGCGAGAGAGGCAGGTTGAGGTTTCCAGGGTTAGAGTAGTGCAGACGTTGTCATATGCTGAGGCAGTGAAGAAAGCAGAGGAAGATGGGTAAAGGGGGAGGGATACTGGGAGGAGTGTTGTGAGCAGTAGATCTGTACCAGTACAGAGGGATAAATCAACAAGTGATATATGTTTCAGTAAGATTGGATTTTGGGCATTTATAGAAATGGTTATCAACTGTACTGCAGGGATGGAGCGTGAATCGCAGAAAATAGGGGTTGTGGTGGCAGCTGCAGAGAGGTATTTGGGTGTGCGAGACTTAACATCAGAAGAGTTGCAGGGTGTGTTAAGTAGTAAATTCAGCCATTTTTGGGAGTTCCAATATGTTCTCTCCTGCCAGTGACGCAACAATGCCAATAAGGTGATTTACAGTTACAGTTTGCTGGCGTGTTTCCATTCCACTTTACAGATCTCATCCACGACCTGGCAGATACGCTATCGTGTTATTACATCTTGCAGGCATGTTATTATCATGTTATGACATAGACCTGAGGCACAACCTGGCATGTATGTTATTATTATGTTATAACAAAACTGTCTGAGAGCAAATATACCTGTCCATATTGTTACACCTGTCCATCTATTCAATTGCTGGACAAGCTACTACCTCACCTCCCCTGATCCACCTCACTGTGTTTACCTGCAACACCCATCACCTCCCCTGATCCACCTCACTGTGTTTACCTGCAACACCCATCACCTCCCCTGATCCACCTCACTGTGTTTACCTGCAACACCCATCACCTCCCCTGATCCACCTCACTGTGTTTACCTGCAACACCAATCACCTCCCCTGATCCACCTCACTGTGTTTACCTGCAACACCCATCACCTCCTCAGATTCACCACACTGTGCTTACCTGCAACACCAATCACCTCCTCAGATTCACCTCACTGTGTTTACCTGCAACACCCATCACCTCCCCTGATCCACCTCACTGTGTTTACCTGCGACACCCATCACCTCCCCTGATCCACCTCACTGTGTTTACCTGCAACACCCATCACCTCCTCAGATTCACCTCACTGTGCTTACCTGCAACACCCATCACCTTCCCTGATCCACCTCACTGTGTTTACCTACGACACCCATCACCTCATACCTCGCTGTGCTTACCTGCGACACCCATCACTTCCTACCTCGCTGTGTTTACCTGCGACACCCATCACTTCCTACCTCACTGTGCTTACCTGCGACACCCATCACTTCATACCTCGTTGTGCTTACCTGCGACACCCATCACTTCCTACCTCGCTGTGCTTACCTGCGACACTCATCACTTCCTACCTCGCTGTGTTTACCTGCGACACCCATCACTTCCTACCTCGCTGTGCTTACCTGCGACACCCTTCACTTCCTACCTCGCTGTGCTTACCTGCGACACCCATCACTTCCTGAAACACCTGTCAATGTTTTAACACCTGGCATGTGGCTCTCACTCCCCTCCCTCTTTCTCCCTCCCTCCCCCACTCCCCCTCCATACATCATGTTTGTGGAGCAGCCGGATGAGGTGAAGGTGAACCTGTTTGTGGCCAAGGATAGGTTCATGGCTGACTGGGTTCCTGACACCACGCCAAAGCTGGAGGAATAAGCAGGGTAGAGAGCATCAAGTTGCAGGTCATGGTGAGGAACCAATGCGCCCCAGCCATCTGGGTCATCGCTGATGGTAACCTTAATGAGCTAAGCCCACCCCATACCAGAACCTGCGTGGCCTTAACGAAAAGCACCTCAATCCAGACAGAAGTGGAAACTACACAGGAGTGGTCCTAGAAATGTAAATACTAAAGAGGAACCAGAATAAACATGGGGGAACAAGCTTAGGCAGAAGACCTTGAACAGAGGTGTTCAACTTGGTTTTTAGCTGTGTCTCTTAGCATCTAAAAAGTACTATCACGTTTCCTTTTGACTCAGCTTATAAACAAAACAATATTTATAGCCTTTGCGATTACCCAGGATGAACCACAGTGGCTTGCGAAAGTATTCCCCCTCCTTGACATTTTTCCTATTGTTACGCCCTGACCATAGTAAGCTGTTTTTTTATCTGTGTTGGTTGGGGCGTGATGGTGACTTGGGTGGGTCATCTAGGGGAATTTGTATTTCTATGTTGGCCTGATAGAGAGACAGCTGTTTATTGTTGTCTCTGATTGGGGATCATATTAAGGCAGCCATTTCCCCTTTGTGTTTGGTGGGATCTTGTCTATGTTTAGTTGCCTTTCAGAACTAGTTATACAGCTTCACGTTTCGTTTGTTCATTTTGTTCAGTGAATTTCGATTTATTAAAATTATGTGGAACTCTACTCACGCGGTGCCTTGTTCTGATCTTTACAATATTGCCTTTATAACCTGGAATTAAAATAGATTTTGGGGGGTTTGTGTCATTTGATATACACAACATGCCTACCACTTTGAAGGTGCAATTTAGTTTTTTGTGAAGCAAACAAGAAATAAGACAAAAAAAACAGAAAACTTGAGCATGCATAACTATTCACCCCCCCCCCCCCCCCCCCCCCCCCCCCAAAGTCAATACTTTATAGAGCAACCTTTCGCAGCAATTACAGCTGCAAGTCTCTTGGGGTATGTCTCTGTATGCTTGGCACATCTAGCCACTGGGATTTTTGCCCATTCTTCAAGGCAAAACTGCTCCAGCTCCTTCAAGCTGGATGGGTTGCGCTGGTGTACAGCAATCTTTAAGTCATACCACAGATTCTCAATTGGATTGAGGTCTGGGCTTTGACTAGGCCATTCCAAGACATTTAAATGTTTCCCCTTAAACCACTCGAGTGTTGCTTTAGCAGTATGCTTAGGGTCATTGTCCTGCTGGAAGGTGAACCTCCTTCCCAGTCTTAAATCTCTGGAAGACAGAAACAGGTTGAAAAACATCCCCACAGCATGATGCTGCCACCACCATGCTTCACTGTGGTGTTCACTGTGAAAGGGGTGATGAGAGGTGTTGGGTTTGCGCCAGACATAACGTTTTTCTTGATGGCCAAAAAGCTCAATTTTAGTCTCATCTGAACAGAGTAGCTTCTTTCATATGTTTTGGGAGTCTCCCACATGCCTCTTGGCGAACACCAAATGTGTTTGCTTATTTTTTTCTTTAAGAAATTGCTTTTTTCTGGCCACTCTTCCATAAAGCCCAGCTCTGTGGAGTGTACAGCTTAAAGTGGTCCTATGGACAGATACTCCAATCTCTGCTGTAGAGCGTTTGCAGCTCCTTCAGGGTTATCTTTGGTCTTTTTGTTGCTTCTCTGATAAATGCCCTCCTTGCCTGGTCTGTGAATTTTGGTGGGCGGCCCTCTCTTGACAGGTTTGTTATTGTGCCAAGAGAGGGCCGCCCACCAAAATTCCAGCAGGACAATGACCCTAAGCATACTGCTAAAGCAACACTCGAGTGGTTTAAGGGGATTTATTTTTATCAGCCCAAAGTACATTGAGCAATAAAAGCCCCATTCGAGGTCTTCTTAATTTAAACTCAATTTAGTATGTGGAGCACAATACCATGGAGGAGTTTAGAAGGGAGGAACTCCGTCTAACTTTTTACTATAGACTAGGATCCACACTATGCAGCTGTTGCTAGAGCACATTTTTAAAGATGCACTATGCCGAAATCGCTCCTGCATTTCCTGGTAGCAAAAATAGGAATATTTTGCTTAATTTCAGTTGACAAAACAAGCATGTATAGTGTAGAGAATCATTGTACCATCTAAACCGCTGTGAAAAGCAAAAATATAGTATTGTCAGCTGTTTGAAACTGGTGTACAAAACCCAAAGTAAAAGACGCAAAAACAAAACCTAAGAACAGGAAGAATAGTGATAGTGCACATGGAACAGATATACCGCTTCTTTTACTTGCTTTCAATGAAAGTGACAGATCTATAACACACATTTCTAAGTGAATTTGGTCGGGTCGCCCCAAATTCACATGTCCTGAAGCCACTGCTGCATTGTTTTTGCTGTGTACTTATGGTCGCTGTCCTGTTGGAAGGTGATCCTTCGCCCCAGTCAGGTCCTAAGCATTCTGGAGCATGTTTTCATTAAGGATCTCTCTGTACTATGTTCCATTCATCTTTCCCTTGATCCTGACTAGTCTCCCAGTCCCTGCTGCTGAGAACATCCCCACAGCATGATTCTGCCACCACCATTATCACGACTCAGGATATGACCCAGATGTAGACACGGTTGGCAGATAGTACAGTTCTAAGATGATTTATTAGAAACACGGGGCAGGCTTGAGAGCAGGTTGAGAGCAGGTTGAGAGCAGGCAGAGGTTCATGATCAGGTCAGAGTCAGGCAGGTACAGGACGGCAGGCAGGCTCGGGGTCAGGGCAGGCAGAGTTTCATGATCAGGTCAGAGTCAGGCAGGTACAGGACGGCAGGCAGGCTCGGGGTCAGGGCAGGCAGAGTTTCTTAATCTGTTCAGAGTCAAGCAGGTACGGGATGGCAGGCAGACTCGGGGTCAGGACAGGCAGAATGGTGAAAACCGGGAAAAACTAGGAAACAGAAATAGAGAAACAGGAAAGCGGGAAAGAACGCTGGTAAGACCTGGTAAGATAAGACAAACTGGCAACAGACAAACAGAGAACACAGGTATGAATGGGAAGATGGGAAGATGGGTGACACCTGGAAGGGGGTAGAGACAAGCACAAAGACAGGTGAAACAGATCAGGGTGTAACATCCATGCTTCACCGTAGGGATGGTATTGGCCAGGTGATGAGCGGTGCCTGGTTTCCTCCAGGCGTGACACTTGGCATTCAGGCCAAAGAGTTCAATCTTGGTTTCATCAGACCAGAGAATGTTGGTTCTCATTGTCTGAGGAATCTTTAGGTGCATTTTGGCAAATTCCAAGGCGGCTGTCATGTGCCTTATTGAGGAGTGGCTTATGTCTGTGTCACTCTACCTTAATAAAGGCCTGATTGATGGAGTGCTGCAGAGATGGTTGTCGTTCTGGAAGGTTCTCCCATCTCCACAGAAGAACTCTGGAGCGCTGTCAGAGTGACCATCGGGTTCTTGGTCAATTCCCCGACTAAGGCCCTTCTCTCGTCGATTGCTCAGTTTGGCTGGGCGGCCAGCTCTAGGAAGAGTCTTAGTGGTTCCAAACTTTTTCCATTTAAGAATGATAGCGGCCACTATGTTCTTGGGGACAAGACATTTTTTGGTATCTTTCCCCAGAGCTGTACCTCGACACAATCCTGTCTCGGAGCTCTACGGACAATTCCTTCAACCTCATGGCTTGGTTTTAGCTCTGACATGCACTGTCAACTGTAGGACCTTATGTAGACAGGTGTGTGCCTTTCCAAATCATGTCCAATCAATTGAATTTACCACAGGTGGACTCCAATCAAGTTGTAGAAACATCTCAAGGATGATCAATGGAAACAGGATGCACCTGAGCTCAATTTCGAAGGTCATAGCAAAGGGTCTGTATATTTATGAAAATAAGGTATTTCAGTTTTTAATTTTTAATAAATTAGCAAACATTTCTAAAAACCTGTTTGTGCTTTGTCATTATGGGGTATTTAATCAATTTTAGAATAAGGCTGTAATGTAACAAAATGTGGAAAAAGTGAAGGGGTCTGAATACTTTCCGAATGCACTGCATTGCAGCACAGCCCTGGCTGTCTACTAGTCGCAAAAACAATGATTGTTAGGCAGCTTAAACTTCTTCAATTCAACCATTATTGGGGTAAAATACACATATTCATTTGTGAACAGATATCCATAACAACCACAATTCATCCGCAAGGCGCAAAAAGCTAAATGAGAGAGAAACAGTGTGATTAAATCATTGTGCTTTGCAGATGTTAATGATAACCGTATCGTCTGTAGGCTACACCACTGCTGTCATTTACCTCCAAGTGTTTATTCACATTGGATGTATAATCTTTGGATGCTGAGAGAAGACAACGCTTGGACCTACAAAAGCCTATTACTGCTCTTCTCCAGATATCCATCAAACACATTTGGTGTGTCATCATAGTGGTCTCTGACTTGTGGTCAGACTTGCTCAGGCAGAACAAATTGAAACCTGCGTGTTTTTTCACCGCAAACATCCTTTCTGAACTTAAAAGTAGCCTAATCCTAGAAGTAACCATCTAGTTTTTCTAAAGTATCTGTAATCTGATTACAATATTTTTGCAGGTAAAGTAAGAGATCACAGTTACAGTTTTTACCGTTTTTTGAAGTCAGTTATATGTAACTTCCTCCCCAACCCTGTATATCAAAGTTACAATGGAGTGTTGAGGAGGAGGAGTGGGATCTCCGTTATAGTCATTGTTACAATAGAGTGTGGAGGAGGAGGAGTGGGATCTCCGTTATAGTCATTGTTACTATAGAGTGTTGAGGAGGAGGAGTGGGATCTCCGTTATAGTCATTGTTACTATAGAGTGTTGAGGAGGAGGAGTGGGATCTCCGTTATAGTCATTGTTACTATAGAGTGTTGAGGAGGAGGAGTGGGATCTCCGTTATAGTCATTGTTACTATAGAGTGTTGAGGAGGAGGAGTGGGATCTCCGTTATAGTCATTGTTACTATAGAGTGTTGAGGAGGAGGAGTGGGATCTCCGTTATAGTCATTGTTACTATAGAGTGTTGAGGAGGAGGAGTGGGATCTCCGTTATAGTCATTGTTACTATAGAGTGTTGAGGAGGAGGAGTGGGATCTCCGTTATAGTCATTGTTACTATAGAGTGTTGAGGAGGAGGAGTGGGATCTCCGTTATAGTCATTGTTACTATAGAGTGTTGAGGAGGAGGAGTGGGATCTCCGTTATAGTCATTGTTACTATAGAGTGTTGAGGAGGAGGAGTGGGATCTCCGTTATAGTCATTGGCGCGAGTTTTCTCATGTCAATTAACTTGTGATATTCTTAGATTACTCATTATACTAATAAAGTCTGATGTAATCAACAAATATGATAGTCAGTTAAAAAAAAAGGTTAAAGGTACAAGACTGTGTACATATCTGTCTGTGTTGGCAAAATCACTACATATCCCATTGTCAGAGTTCCAAGCCCAGTCAGAAAGAGAAGAGAATTACAGAGAATTACACGGTTATATAAACGTCATGCCAGGGTAAGAATACACGAAACACAGCCCTTATTTTAAGTGCTTCTAAAATCCCAGATGGGAAAAATAAAATGGTGGAAAAACAATTGTAGCCATTTCCCTGTTTGACCTCTAGGTTTTATGGGTATTATGACTCATACTGTGATACTCTATACAGTAGCCCAAAATAGGTTGAAGGTAAAACAGTCATTGTAAAGCTTATAGGGGCATCTAGTGCCTCTTAGGGAAATTACAACTCATCTACACCCACACTACATTACATTCTGTAGGATGTGACCATACATATTACTATGTACCTCAATAGAAATTCATGCACACAGTAACACATGTTGGCTATTATGTATTACACACGTACATCATTCACATTATTTCAATAACAGAACAGTAAAATTGTCACAATACACATTTCTGTAAATTACATAATAAACATATTGGACGGTTTGAGATGCCCGTATCTTCTGTATCCTATTTTACCAGAGCTACATTCACTTTTCAATTTTGAAGTAAGACATTTGGTCTAAACCTTTTTAGAAATTAGGCTAAAGTGCAAAATCACACAAATATGGCCTTATAGTAGACTGTATTCGCCCATTAAAAATATATGTATTCTGATCATTCAAAATTTAGACATTCTATCTAAAACATCACCCTTACAAACATTCGAGGCAACCGTGCGACTGTAGTTGAGTTGGAGGAAGGGTGTGTGAGAGCGGAGGGGCTGAGGGCGGTGTGTATGACAATACCCCACCGCATCGGTGGCACATTTCAAGGCGCGCATCATCTCGAGGTCCAACCTCTTCCAAACGCAGTAATGATTGGGAAACTGACCACCGACAATTTCCCTTTATATCGGAACCTTTAAATGATGGCAGCCTTGGCAGGATGATATAAAAAAACGGGTTACCACGCAAGGTGACCCTTTAACTGACGGCATATATGGATTGGACCTCATCGCCAGGACAGACCTGGGGCGCGCCTGAAAGGTAACACACATTGTTCTAGAATGCGGCCTTGAATGATTGAATAGTGGAATGATTGAATAGTCTAATATTATTGTTGGCTTGGTTTTGGAATAAAGGTTTAATTTTCGAGGTGGTGGTTTCACAATTGCAGTGATTATTGAGGGTGAAATCGAAAATATTTACTGGAATTGTGTTCTACACAATAATTGATGCGCCCGCTTTACGTATAATTAAGGCCTTTCCCTTAACACATACTCAGCCTAATTATTAGGTGTTGTCAGCTGATTTGCGCCATGTCCTCAAAATTCACAAACCGACAATTTCTGGCCTATATATTGGCATCCTTATAAGATGCACATACCTATTGATATTGTCTTTTGTATAAATAAGAACACCATGTCATAAACTCCGGCGTCCTCTAACTATAGCCTATGTCAATTAGGTCATTAATTACATCTTATGGTTTATTTGGCAAGCTAAAGAGGATTGGGCGGTTTCCATACATTTACTTATCAATACATGGTTTGCTGTTGTACAGATGGCTATACCAATAGGGCGGTTAGAACGGCCTGCTAGTCACGTGACAACCCGATGTGCGCAATGTGTCATATTTGCATACTACAGCATCCTTTTTATAGTTTCTGCCAATTTGGAACTGAGGTTCTTAATGATAGGCTGCCCAATAAATTCACAAGACGAGAGAGACACAATCAGTGGAAACTGCTGAGCCAGTTAGGCCCGTATGTTATCTTCAAGGAGGTGTGGAAGAAACAGTGGCATGGCTCCTGTGATGTACCGTAGCTTAATTGTCCTGTTATTTAGAGCACATGCACACTGCCCTGAACATCACAGTTGTTCCTCATTTGGCGAGTCATGGGAGAATCAAAGTGGGCGGTTTGATTATTTAAAGTTAATTTAGAATTTGTAACCCCTATGCTAACAGTAATTTGGGTCTGAGCAGGCCCGGCACCAAGTATAAGCAAATTCGAAATTTGGTTGTGCATGGGTGTTTTTTCTCTTGTTATGTCAATCACTGATTAGCCATGTCAACTAAACATTTTTAGATTGGTAAATTAGTTTAGCCAGCTAGCTAAACTTGTATTAATCTTAGTTTAGCCAGCTAGCTAAACTTGTATTAATCTTAGTTTAGCCAGCTAGCTAAACTTGTATTAATCTTAGTTTAGCCAGCTATCTAAACTTGTATTAATCTTAGTTTAGCCAGCTAGCTAAACTTGTATTAATCTTAGTTTAGCCAGCTAGCTAAACTTGTATTAATCTTAGTTTAGCCAGCTAGCTAAACTTGTATTAATCTTAGTTTAACCAGCTAGCTAAACTTGTATTAATCTTAGTTTAGCCAGCTAGCTAAACTTGTATTAATCTTAGTTTAGCCAGCTATCTAAACTTGTATTATCATGGACAAATACCGACCAGGCACGAATGGCATGTGCCCAGGGACCATGACCTCCAGGGGGCCCCCGTTGATTTAGGTAGTCACTCTCACTCAGATATCATGAACATCAAATCAAATCAAATCAAATGTATTTATATAGCCCTTCGTACATCAGCTGATATCTCAAAGTGCTGTACAGAAACCCAGCCTAAAACCCCAAACAGCAAGCAATGCAGGTGTAGAAGCACGGTGGCTAGGAAAAACTCCCTAGAAAGGCCAAAACCTAGGAAGAAACCTAGAGAGGAACGAGGCTATGTGGGGTGGCCAGTCCTCTTCTGGCTGTGCCGGGTGGAGATTATAACAGAACATGGCCAAGATGTTCAAATGTTCATAAATGACCAGCATGGTCCAATAATAATAAGGCAGAACAGTTGAAACTGGAGCAGCAGCACGGCCAGGTGGACTGGGGACAGCAAGGAGTCATCATGTCAGGTAGTCCTGAGGCATGGTCCTAGGGCTCAGGTCCTCCGAGAGAGAGAAAGAAAGAGAGAAAGAGAGAATTAGAGAGAGCACACTTAAATTCACACAGGACACCGAATAGGACAGGAGAAGTACTCCAGATATAACAAACTGACCCTAGCCCCCCGACACATAAACTACTGCAGCATAAATACTGGAGGCTGAGACAGGAGGGGTCAGGAGACACTGTGGCCCCATCCGAGGACACCCCCGGACAGGGCCAAACAGGAAGGATATAACCCCACCCACTTTGCCAAAGCACAGCCCCCACACCACTACATGGCATAACATGGCATAAGTCTTGGCAAAATTGGTAGAATTGCAGGAAATTAGCTGTAAAACTGCAAAAAATGTCTCTGCCCGATGCAAAATTAGTATAATTGCATGAAATGTGTTTTAAAATTGCTAAACTTCTCTCCACCCCATGGCATAATGTGTAGAATTGCAGAAAGTTTGCTTTAAAACTGCAATTTGTTCTCTACTCCTCATGGCATAATGTGTAGAATTGCAGAAAGTTTGCTTTAAAACTGCAATTTGTTCTCTACTCCCCATGGCATAATGTGTAGAATTGCAGAAAGTTTGCTTTAAAACTGCAATTTGTTCTCTACTCCCCATGGCATAATGTGTAGAATTGCAGAAAGTTTGCTTTAAAACTGCAATATGTTCTCTACTCCCCATGGCATAATGTGTAGAATTGCAGGAAATTCACTTTAAAACAAAAACATTTCCTTCCACCGTCAACTAAAATAATTTACCCTCAAGGTGTGGGGGCCCCCAAACAAATCTTGCTTAGGGCCCCTGAAATGCTAGGGCTGGTCCTGGGTCTGAAAAGGGCCAGACTGTTTTGTTTATGTCCCACCAGTAGGGCCAGTGGACTACCATCTCACCAGTCTACAATCAGCAGCTCAGCTGTCCAAACACAACAAGGTTATTTTCTGAACCAGCAACTGATGGAGGCCTATGTAATCGTAGAACTGTGGCATGTGTGGAAGTTATTTCTACTTAATCAACTTGTTATTGTACTGCCTGTTAGGTAAGTCAACAATGCAATGTTACGGTATTATTTGCAGAAATACTAGTGTACTGCTACAAAGCTGGGTTTGTAGACTCACCCTCCCCCGTGAGGGTGAGTCCCTCTTGGCTTTAGGTAATAAGGAAGGCTATCCCTCATTTAGAAGTTAGCAGCTTTATCAGAAACCCAGTGGGGGTTCTGTGTGTGTGTGTGTGTGTGTGTGTCTTTTGTCTTTAATTAGTTCACAGTCTTATCTTTATTGAGGTTTACAGCCACTGATATCACCCCCCACTGGGTTTGTGTGTGTGTGTGTGTGTGTGTGTGTGTGTGTGTGTCCAGGGGCGGTCTGGCCATCTGGCATTCTGGGCAAATGTCAGATGGGCTGGTCCATTTTTAGCACAGTGGGTCTGTCAAACTTTTTTTGTGTGCATTGTTATAGTTTTCTGCTCCCGAGTAGCACAGCGTTCTAAGGCACTGCATCTCGGTGCTAGAGGTGTCACTACAGACCCTGGTTTGATTCCAGGCTGTATCACAACTGGCTGTGATTGGGATTCCCATAGGGAGGTGCACAATTGGCCCAGCGTGGTCTGGGTTTGGCCGGGGTAGGCCGTCATTGTAAATAAGAACGTGTTCTTAACTGACTAGTTAAATAAAGGTTAAATGAAGGGGAGGGTAACACTGAAAAGCAGCAGCTGTGTGATGTTAGTTTTGGGGGAGTAGCTGGATGTAGCAGAGAGTTGTGAAATCTCATGATTGGGTTAAACTCTAACCCCATGTGGCTGCCGCCCTGACCTCTATCTTCTTTTACCCTTCCTCACCCTGAATATCTCCCCCTCTCCCATAGAGGTGTTAATGGGGTACTGCTAAAATAAACAGGGATCTTTTGTGCCTGTGGCTATTCCTATGTTTCGTTTGAGAATGTATCAGGTACAGTGTGATGCCCAAAATGGTCCCGCTATATCTGTAAGGCAATATTGACCACAGAGAGACTCAAATATCTTTCTCTGTGTGTGTGTGTGTGTGTGTGTGTGTGTGTGTGTGTGTGTGTGTGTGTGTGTGTACATACTCACCGTGTCCCTCTTTGGGTTTTAGGGACAGTCCTGTGAAAGAGGAGTCTTCAGCCAGGAGCACAGGTCACATGACAGGTAAGGCCATTTTATTTGGACTTCCTAATAGTCCAAAAGCTTTGACTTCCTGATTGTCCAAAAGCTTTGACTTTCTGATTGTCCAAAAGATTTGACTTCCTGATTGTCCAAAAGATTTGACTTCCTGATTGTCCAAAAGCTTTGACTTCCTGATTGTCCAAAAGCTTTGACTTCCTGATTGTCCAAAAGCTTTGACTTCCTGATTGTCCAAAAGCTTTGACTTCCTGATTGTCTAAAAGCTTTGACTTTCTGATTGTCAGGAGGGTAAAGTAGTGAGTAAGTGATGCACACTTCATATAACAAAACAAAGCAAATGGAGCTTTACTTCTGAGGGTTTGAAACTTCCTCACTCGCACCACCGTCACCAAATTGCTCACCTGCTGCGGGCTACTTAATGGAATATAAAATGGCAGGGCAGTGTTGGGAGGAAATTTCAAATGTCTTTATTCTTTTGGAACTTCTGTTAGTGTAATGTTTACTCTTCATTTTTATTGTATATTTCACTTTTGTTTATTATCTACTTCACTTGCTTTGACAATGTTAACATATGTTTCCCATGCCAATAAAGCCCTTGAATTGAACTGAATTGACATACTGAGATGGTTCAGAATTCATTCAGGGCCATCACACTGCACTGTAATAACACTTTATGTAATTATTAACGTAATTACCATGAAATAAAAACAGTTTACAAGATTCGTATGTTCTCTCCCTTCAGATGTATGTAGTGATGAAACTGACAACTCACCTTCTCTCCAACCTCACACTCTGAGAGAGTTTGAACAGGTGAGCTCTCCTCTGTAATTTAATTATCCAATCTTTGTAGCCTCATTATATTAACTCATTGTCGCCATCGTGTGGGTTCATAATGTACTGTAATGAAGCAGACTGAAGACCAGTCTGTGAGGGATGATAAAGCCCGGATCTTACAGTAAATGATTCAGTCTGGATGTTACAGTAAATGATTCAGCCTGAATATTATAGTAAATGATTCAGTCTGGATGTTACAGCAAATGATACAGCTTGGACATTATTTGAAATGATTCAGTCTGGATGTTACAGTAAATTATTCAGTCTGGATGTTACAGTAAATGATTCAGTCTGGATGTTACAGTAAATGATTCAGTCTGGATGTTACAGTAAATGATTCAGTCTGGATGTTACAGTAAATGATTCAGTCTGGATGTTACAGTAAATGATTCAGTCTGGATGTTACAGTAAATTATTCAGTCTGGATGTTACAGTAAATTATTCAGCCTGAATATTATAGTAAAGGATTCAGTCTGGATGTTACAGCAAATGATACAGCTTGGACATTATTTGAAATGATTCAGTCTGGATGTTACAGTAAATTATTCAGCCTGAATATTATAGTAAAGGATGCAGTCTGGATGTTACAGCAAATGATTCAGTCTGGATGTTACAGTAAATTATTCAGCCTGAATATTATAGTAAAGGATTCAGTCTGGATGTTACAGCAAATGATACAGCTTGGACATTATTTGAAATGATTCAGTCTGGATGTTACAGTAAAGGATTCAGCCTGGATGTTACAGTAAATTATGATTCAGTCTGCTAAAATAACATTCTATACAACAGAAATCTGGATAAAACCTGTAAACCTCCAAATCAACTCTAGACCTGGAAGACAGTTTCACTGCTTGTTTTCTTTGTTCCTCTCTAATCGGGGACTGATTTAGACCTGAGACACCAGGTGGGTATAATTAATTATCAGGTAGAACAGATCTCGTAGGGTAAGGGTTGAATTCCCCTGACCTATAACTAAGAAGACCCTGTGCACTTCCTAACCATGTGACCAGAGAAAACTCTGAGCCCTAGTGACCAGGAACAACTCTGAACCCTAGTGACCAGGAACAACTCTGAGCCCTAGTGACCAGGAACAACTCTGAACCCTAGTGACCAGGAACAACTCTGAACCCTAGTGACCAGGAACAACTCTGAACCCTAGTGACCAGGAACAACTCTGAGCCCTAGTGACCAGGAACAACTCTGAATCCTAATGATCAGGTTGGCCATTCAGATCATGTGGAATATTGGAAAGTCTTTGTTTTGCAGATTCCTGTCTAAAGCACCTGCTCCAGGGAAACAGTCTTATAATCTCTCTCAAAGTCACAAAGTGGACGATTTCTGGACCCTGAATTCATGCCAAACACACACACACACATATACATATATACTGTATATTTAAAAAATAAACCTTTTTGTTTGACCCCACACCATGTGATATGAACACCTGTTTTTCAACAACACATACTTCTTTCTTTCTTTCCATTCTCCATCTCTTTAGCTTCGCCTCCTATACCAAACCCCACCACTCTGTCACTCACTTTATTCATCCTCCTCTCCTCCTCTCTTCCTCCCCAACTCTCTCATTCTCTAATCATTCTCAGCACCCTCAAAAACACTTTATAAACATTCCATGGTTCAAACACATTCTAGATCAGAATAGCTTAGTAATGGGAGTCATTCACAAGCCATTAAGCTTATTAAATGTAAATGTTCCTCCTTTCTGTTTTGGTGGCTTTGCTGCTCTGGTAAAATGGGATGTGTAGCCAGCTTCTCACCGAAGCAGAGGTTCCACTCTGAAAGAGGGACATGACCCAAAGCAACCCTCTCTTTCATGGGTGCCGGCGCTAGCTTCTCCAAGAAGTTACACCTCCACACATACACACACACCTTTTCTTATCAGAGGACGTGTGAGAGGAAGTGATTGTGTGTGAGGGTGAGGGTGAGGGCATGCCCTGGTGGCTGTTGTGCCACGTGTGTTGTTGTTTTTAAACGGGCAGCCGTGATGATGTCATCCTGGTGCTACGTGGCTGTTAAATAAGCTTGGTGCCTGGCCCGTGTCTCTGTGGTGAATTATTTAGGAAGTGTTTTGTAACTCTAGATATTAATGGACACAGTCACTGAATCTGCGGAGGGACGAGGTCCACTAATGATGATGTCATAGCTGCCCAGTCAGTTTGTCTGGGAGTCAGTCTATAGCAAAACATCCAGCTAGTCAGTCTGTATAGGCATACCCCCAAAATACGTGCAATGTCATTGACACCCCCCACCACCACATAAACTCAATTGCGTTATATTGAGACGGTGTTAGTATGTGACAAGGTTCGTAATGTTATTACAGGTGTATGTCCACAGAACAGATGTACAGTGCATTCGGAAAATATTCAGATCCCTTCACTTTTTCCACCTTTTGTTACTACATTTTTTCTCTACTCAATCTACACACAATACCGCATAATGACAAAGTGAAAACAAGTTTTCAGAACTTATTACAAATGTATTAAAAATAAAAACATGTACATAAGTTTTCAGACCCTTTTCTATAAGACTCAGGTACATTCTGTTTCCATTGGTTATCCTTGAGATGTTTCTACAACTCGATTGTAGTCCACCTGTGTTAAATTCAATTGATTGGACATGATGTGGAAAGGCACACACCTGTCTATATAAGGTTCCACTGTCGACAGTGCATGTCAGAGCAAAAACCAAGCCATGAGATCGATGGAATTGTCCGTAGAACTACAAGACAGGATTGTGTCGAGGCACAGATCTGGGGAAGGGGAACAAAACATTTCTGCAGCGTTGAAAGTCCCCAAGAACACAGTGGCCTCCATCATTTTCAAATGGAAGAAGTTTGGAACCACCAAGACTCTTCCTAGAGCTGGCAGCACGGCCAAACTGAGCAATCGGGGGAGGAGGGCCTTAGTCAGTGAGGTGAGCAAGAACCCAACGGTCACTTTGTCAGAGACACTCTGACAGAGACCTCTTGGAGTTTGCCAAAAGGCACTTAAAGGACTCTCAGACCATGATAAACAAGATTCTCTGGTCCGATGAAACCAAGATTGAAGACTTTGGCCTGAGAGCCAAGCGTCATGTCTGGAGGAAACCTGGCACCATCCCTACAGTGAAGCATGGTGGTGGTAGCATCATGCTGTGGGAATGTTTTTCAGCGGTAGGGACTGGGAGACTAGTCAGGATCGAGGGAAAGATAAACGGAGCAAAGTACAGAGAGATCCTTGATGAAAACTTTCTCCAGAGTGCTCCGGACCTTAGACTGATGTGAAGGTTCACCTTCCAACAGGACAACAACCCTAAGTACACAGCCAAGACAACGCAGGAGTGGCTTCGGGACAAGTCTCTGAATGTCCTTGAGTGGCCCAGCCAGACCCCGGACTTGAACCCGATCGAACATCTCTGGTGATACCTGAAAAAAAGCTGTGCAGCGATATTTCAGTCTTACATTTTTTTATACATTTGCAAACATTTATAAAAACCTGTTTTTGCGTTCTCATTATGGGGTATTGTGTGTAGATTGATGAGGGGAAAAAACAATTTAATCCATTTAGAAAGAGAAAATCATGATGAAAGTAGAGATATTTTTAGACCTTTTAGACCAATTTTAGACCTGTACAGTTCTGTAAGACCCTATGATATGTGAACCATACATGGTACAGGCAACATGTATGTCTAGACTCTGAAATTTTCACAATTTTTCACATGAATTTATTCCACATAAAAAGTACCCTTTTGGTTTGTGACACAAATGTAAAAAAGCATGTCAAACATCCTTCCTACAATGAAGTTTCTATGTGAGAATTGCCAGAACAATCTTAGATACCAAAACTATTTTGGGGCTATTCTGGCGTGGAATCGCTCAAGTCTTTAAAGTATGTACGCTTTTCTGTGCTTAGCTACATATAATAATTGATTGTGTTTGCAAGGTAGAGGACATCACCATATTACTGCCACCTACAGTATCTGGTGTCTTCAGGCAGGGTTGGAGCAAACACAGGATAGGTGCGGGTTTTCGTTCGTCCCTTGTAATTGATCGATGAATTAAGGTCACTAATTAGTCAGGAACTCCCCACACCTGGTTGTCTAGGGCTTAATTGAAAGGAAAAACCAAGAACCTGCAGACACTAGGCCCTCCATTGAATGAGTTTGACGCCCTTGTTTTACAGGGTCAGCCTTAGTAGTACGGCACCCCTGGAGCAAATTAGGATTAAGTGTCTTGCTCAAGGACACATCAAGAGATTTTTCACCTTGGGTATTCGAACCAGCAGCCTTTCAGTTACTGGCTTAACACTCTAACGACTAGGCTACCTGCCGCGGTTAACCACTTAGGGGTGGTTTTCAGGGCATACACAGTACATCCCTATAACATACCTGTTCTCTCCCCTCTCCACCCCCATTCTCTGCCTCGGAGGGACAGTCACTGTGAGATTGGCTCCCTATAAATAGCCCCACTGGCACAGAGCCATGCCTCCTATTACAGTCTCTGTCTCTACCTCTCAGATGATTCATTACACCCATTCGGCGAATTGAAATCTGTGGGGAACACAGACCATTGCGTATCATACTGTCTGTTGATCTCAATTGCAGATCTGAGCAAAAGGCACATTTGAATAGATTTTAATTTAGGATGCAGCCCTTATACACAAAGTACCTGTGCACCGACAGACAGACTGAGGAATAGACAGAGTTCTGTATTATGTTTATGTTGGCTGACACATTACAGAATAAGCACCCACTGTATGTTGTCAGAGTTCAGAGTTTCAGCTGGTCGTAAGGAGAGGAGTAAGGAGAGGGGACAGAGAGAGAGGATATGTACGACCATTCAGACCTCCCCGACTCTAGCACCTCTTTCTATTTACCTCTTTCAATTCAATTCAAGGGCTTTATTGTCATGGGAAACATATTTTAACATTGCTAAATCAAGTGAAGTAGATAATAAAGGAAAGTGAAATAAACAATAAAAAGTAAACATTGTAGTCACAGAAGTTCCAAAAGACAACTTAATGGGGCTCGTGGTAATGACTGGAGCGGAAGCTGTGGAATGGTATCAAATACATCAAAAACATGGTTTCCATTCCGTTCACTCCATTCCAGCCAATATTATTAGTTGTCCTCCCCTCAGCAGCCTCCACTGGATCTTCTTACATGTCAAGTGCGTGCTTACCCATGGAGCTTCTCCCCCCCCCCCCCCTCTCCATGCTGTCGGAGATTCCAGGCATGTCTGTTTCAGTAAAATAAGCTCCTGTGTTCGGCCTCCTTGGCTCCAGAACACACCATGGAGCCAGCATGGCCACAGCTCTGACCACCCGGGCTGCACCGCTAAACGGCCCAACACACTCCTCCTGTGTGTGTGGGTGTTTTAGTGTTAGTGTGTGTGTGTGTGTAGTTTCTCCATGGCTTCCTAGAGCTTAGGAAGTCACTTTCATTGTTTTCATCTTTTAGTTGTTTTTGCGTTGTGACACCGAGGACCGATATATTATGTCCACCGGGAAGAGGACATAACATGGCTAAAGGTTACCGGACTTTCTGATCTATATCATGGACATGTCAAACGGTTACCGTATTTTTTAATGGTTACCATATTTTTTAACGGTTACCGTATTTTCCCAATAACACGGCCATGTCAAATGGTTACCGTATTCTCTGACTTATAAGGGACATGTCTAACGGTTACCGTTGGTTTTAAAGTGACATGTCTAACGGTTACCGTACTCTGTCGCAGCATCTCAATGACCTGAAGAAGGAGAACTTCAGCCTCAAGCTCCGCATCTACTTCCTGGAGGAGAGGATCCTGCAGAAGTACGAGGACACCAGTGATCATGTCTACCGCACGGTGAGTGTGTGTGTGTGTGTGTGTGTGTGTGTCTGCATGCATGTCACAATGTTGGGAAAGGAGAGGTGGATGAAGTGGTGGAAGATGAAGGGTTTTGTCCATTATGTTAAAAGCAGCGGTAGGGTCAATCCTTTCTGTGTTCCAGTCAGTTCAGGCATTGAACAGAGCTGTAGATGTTCAACACACTAAGCACAGGCCATGCAGTCAGGTTAGTCTGTTGTCCTCTATGTTCACTGCCAGGTTACAGAGGGTACTTTCTAGTAGTAACAGTAGTGTTATTGTATAAGAATCAATTCAACTGACTGAGGAATTTAAATGGAATTGAGCCCAACTCTAGATGAAGGGAGGATGAGATGCGCTGATACAATGTTCTGTGTGTGTGTCCCTCTGAGGACATGGTACACATTCTTTCTCTATGATGTCATTGTCCTACAGTGGTCCCTGCTACAGGTTCATGGCTAGAAGGGATCCAGCTTTTGTCAAATTAACATCAAACTTGACTTTTCATAGCAGGTTAGGATAATTAACGTAGCAGGTTAGGAGTATTAGGTTAAGGTTTGGAAAAGGGTCAGGGTTAGCTAAAATGCACACAAAAAAGGACATTCATTTGACAAAAGCTTTATCTTCTAGCTATGATCCTGCTACAGGGAGCCATATAATGGGCATTTTAGACACTATCTACTCTGCTGGGGTTCCTCTGGTGTGATTCCTCTGCTGGGGTTCCTCTGGTGTGGTTGTGTGTTCTGTCTGGTGTCTATGAGTAGAATGTAGTGCTCGTTTGACAACTTAAATGTACAAAGAGAGATATCATTAATAAAATGCATGTCAATCTCTCCTGGCTCAAAGTAGAGGAGAGATTTACTTTATCACTACTTGTATTTGTGAGAAGAATTGACATGTTGAATGCACTGAGCTGTCTGTTTAAACTACTAGCACACAGCTCGGACACCCATGCATACTTCCCAAGACATGCCACCAGAGGTCTCTTCACAGTCCCCAAGTCCAGAATAGACTATGGGAGGCGCACGGTACTACATAGAGCCATGACTACATAGAACTCTATTCCACAGTACTACATAGAGCCTTGACTACATAGAACTCTATTCCACAGTACTACATAGAGCCATGACTACATGGAACTCTATTCCACAGTACTACATAGAGCCATGACTACATATAACTCTATTCCACAGTACTACATAGAGCCATGACTACATGGAACTCTATTCCACAGTACTACATAGAGCCATGACTACATAGAACTCTATTCCACAGTACTACATAGAGCCATGACTACATAGAACTCTATTCCACATCAGGTAACTGATGCAAGCAGTAGAATCAGATTTTAAAAAACAGATAAAAATACACCTTATGGAACAGTGGGACTGTGAAGATACATAGGCACAGACACACACACATTATATTAGGCCATATGGCATTAGTGCATAAGCCTAAACTTTAGGGTGTAACTGTATGCGCGCACAATAGCCTGCTACTCACCACATGCTTTTGGGAACGGATAGAAAAAGTTAACGTAAATCCACGGAGGCTAAAAGGACAATGTCGAAGTTCAATTCAATAAAAGGAAAGGTGCGAAATGGAGGGTTGAAAATAAAGAGAAGGGAGGGACAGAAAAGTCATGTTTGGGAAAGATTTGGTGAAATGGTAAAAGAGGATGATAGCAGTGTGATGATTGTGAGGCGCTACAAATTGGACAGTCACAAGATGGGACTTCAACTAGGCCTATGGTACAGTGGTTTGTCCTTTAAAAGTTGCAGCGTACTGCAGCACAGCTTGCATGGTGCCGCAGAATTCTATGGCACGTTATTTAAGTGTGAACTACTGGTACCATTAATGCTAGTTAGTGCTAATTTGACCACCAGAGGGCATCTCTGAGAAGCAAAGTGAACGATTGTAATCTGAATAAAGGCCAAAATAATATTTGTAAAGGCCAAAACATTTATTTCTGTTTTTAGGGGGAGAGAAACGCTGGGCCAATTGTGTACCACCCTATGAGACTCCCAATCACAGTCAGATGTGATACATAATAATACTTTTTGTGGTATTATTTGTTTTGTCTTTTCTGCTGGATTAAACTGAAATTGCAACCAATTACGGCCAGTTGTGATACAGCCAACCTAACTTAGATATACATTTGATGATAGAACTCTCCCCCTACCCTCCTTCCATGCTAGTCTATTGTCCAGCTACCTGCTAATAGCCATAATGGCGCTGTACAACGTGACCGTGTGTGTTTGAAAGAGTATTTTCTAGTAAGCAAACATTTGTTTACCTTCATTAGACAACTTTGTTCCAATATTTCTGCAATTCAGTGATATTTAATCCCATAGTAATTCGATATGGATCCATAACTAAATAAACATTGGCATTTTGAAAGAGTATTATTATAATTATTTTATTAAAGAAAACATAAAGATGCAAATTATTAGTTACATTGTTTTAGTTTGAACGTGCAGACTGGCACTAAGAACAGATGAAAAGCTTCCCTAGTCAACGGCAATTTTAGTGCAACGCCCCTTAAAGTGTTGCAATGTGCTACCCACTGTGGCGGGGTGGGGTTTCACCCCCTCTCCCCCATGGGCTAGGTCTGTCTTATGTGCGCGGCTCTGCGGCCCATCCTGTGCCCCCTGCCCTCGTGCCTTGAACCTCATGCGCTTTCAGTGGATACAGCTGGAGAATTGCAAGGCAAATTATTGCGTGCCACTCGGGAGCCATGACCAATATATATTGTCCTGCTCCTAACAGGGTTAATAATATATCTGTGAGAATATCCAAGGGGCTTTTATATAATTCAAAATAATAATAATAATCACTTTATTTAAAAAATAACAATATTTTGGAGATGACTTCGTTCTCACATAACGTCAAATGAGCGAGAAAAAGGCCATTCTTGAACATGGGGCGAGACATTGTTACTAATTTGTAAATATAGCCAGTTTATTTAGAATGATTTATTTATGTTTTTAGTGGGAGAGAAACCAAAAACCTACAGTCATCTCACAGTCAAGGCCAGCACAGGTATTGAACCAGCATCTGTAGCAATACAGCTTACACTGCTACGCAGTTTTATTTATTTTCTTTATAAAAAAATGTATTTAACCTGGTAGGCTAGTTGAGAACACCTTTATTTAACCAGGTAGGCTAGTTGAGAACACCTTTATTTAACCAGGTAGGCTAGTTGAGAACACCTTTATTTAACCAGGTAGGCTAGTTGAGAACACCTTTATTTAACCAGGTAGGCTAGTTGAGAACACCTTTATTTAACCTGGTAGGCTAGTTGAGAACACCTTTATTTAACCAGGTAGGCTAGTTGAGAACACCTTTATTTAACCAGGTAGGCTAGTTGAGAACACCTTTATTTAACCTGGTAGGCTAGTTGAGAACACCTTTATTTAACCAGGTAGGCTAGTTGAGAACACCTTTATTTAACCAGGTAGGCTAGTTGAGAACACCTTTATTTAACCTGGTAGGCTAGTTGAGAACACCTTTATTTAACCAGGTAGGCTAGTTGAGAACACCTTTATTTAACCAGGTAGGCTAGTTGAGAACACCTTTATTTAACCAGGTAGGCTAGTTGAGAACACCTTTATTTAACCAGGTAGGCTAGTTGAGAACACCTTTATTTAACCAGGTAGGCTAGTTGAGAACACCTTTATTTAACCAGGTAGGCTAGTTGAGAACACCTTTATTTAACCAGGTAGGCTAGTTGAGAACACCTTTATTTAACCAGGTAGGCTAGTTGAGAACACCTTTATTTAACCAGGTAGGCTAGTTGAGAACACCTTTATTTAACCAGGTAGGCTAGTTGAGAACACCTTTATTTAACCAGGTAGGCTAGTTGAGAACACCTTTATTTAACCAGGTAGGCTAGTTGAGAACACCTTTATTTAACCAGGTAGGCTAGTTGAGAACACCTTTATTTAACCAGGTAGGCTAGTTGAGAACACCTTTATTTAACCAGGTAGGCTAGTTGAGAACACCTTTATTTAACCAGGTAGGCTAGTTGAGAACAAGTTCTCATTTGCAACTGCGCCCTGACCAAGATAAAGCACAGCAATTCGACACATACAACAACACAGAGTTACACATGTAATAAACAAAACAAAACAGTCAATAATACAGTGGAACAAAAGAAAACAAAAAGTCTATATACAGTGAGTGCAAATGAGGTAAGAAAAGTGAGTTAAGGCAATAAATAGGCCATGGTGGCGAAGTAATTACAAAATAGCAATTAAACACTGGAATGGTAGATGTGCAGAAGATGAATGTGCAAGTAGAGATACTGGGGTGCAAAGGAGCAAGATAAATAAATAAATACAGTATGGGGATGAGGTAGATAGATGGGCTGTTTACAGATGGGCTATGTACAGGTGCAGTGATCTATGAGCTGCTCTGACAGCTGGTGCTTAAAGCTAGTGAGGGAGATATGAGTCTCCAGCTTCAGTGATTTTTGAGGTTCGTTCCAGTCATTGGCAGCAGAGAACTGGAAGAGAAGCCAGCCAAAGGAGGAATTGGCTTTGGGGGTGACCAGTGAGATATACCTGCTTGAGCGCGTGTGAGTGCTGGAGCGCGTACGAGTGGGTGCTCCTATTGTGACCAATGAGCTGAGATAAGGCAGGGCTTTACCTAGCAGAGACTTGTAGATAACCTGTAGCCAGTGGGTTTGGCGACGAGTATGAAGCGAGGGCCAATCAACAAGAGCGTACAGGTCGCAGTGGTGGGTAGTGTATGGGGCTTTGGTGACAAAATGGATGGCACTGTGATAGACTGCATCCTATTTGTTGAGTAGAGTGTTGGAGGCTATTTTACAGATGACATCGCCAAAGTTGAAAATCAGTAGGATGGTCAGTTTTACGAGTGTATGTTTGGCTGCATGAGTGAAGGATGCTTTGTTTCGATACAGGAAGTCGATTCTAGATTTAATTTTGGATTTGAGATGCTTAATGTGAGTCTGGAAGGAGAGTTTACAGTCTAACCAGACACCTAGGTATTTGTAGTTGTCCACGTATTCTAAGTCAGAGCCGTCCAGAGTAGTGATGCTGGACGGGCGGGCAGGTGCGGGCAGTGATTGATTGAAAAGCATGCATTTAGTTTTAGTTGCATTTAAGAGCAGTTGGAGACCACGGAAGGAGACTTGTATGGCATTGAAGCTCGACTGGAGGTTAGTGTCCAAAGAGGGGACAGAAGTATACAGAATGGTGTCGTCTGCGTAGAGGTGGATCAGAGAATCACCAGCAGCAAGAGCGACATCATTGATGTATACAGAGAAGAGAGTCGTCCTGAGAATTGAATCCTGTGGCACCCCCATAAAGACTGCCAGAGGTCCGGACAACAGGCCCTCCGATTTGACACACTGAACTTTATCAGAGAAGTAGTTGGTGTACCAGGCGAGGCAATCATTTGAGAAACCAAGGCTGTCGAGTCTGCCAATAAGAATGTGGTGATTGACAGAGTCGAAAGCCTTGGCCAGGTCGATGAATACTCCTGCACAGTAATGTCTCGTATCGATGGCGGTTATGATGTCATTTAGGACCTTGAGCGTGGCTGAGGTGCACCCATGACCAGCTCGGAAACCAGATTGCACAGCGGAGAAGGTACGGTGGGATTCGAAATGGTCGTTAATCTGTTTGTTAACTTGGCTTTCGAAGACCTTAGAAAGACAGGGTAGCATTGATATAGGTCTGGAGCAGTTTGGGTCTAGAGTCCCCCTTTGAAGAGGGGGATGACCGCGGCAGCTGTCCAATCTTTGGGAATCTCAGACGATACGAAAGAGAGGTTGAACTATTAGGCTAGTAATAGTGGCTGCAACAATTTCAGCAGATAATTTTAGAAAGAGAGGGTCCAGAATGTCTAGCCCGGCTGATTTGTAGAGGTCCAGATTTTGCAGCGCTTTCAGAACATCAGCTATCTGAATTTGGGTGAAGAAGAAATGGTGGGGGCTTTGGCGGGTTGCTGTGGAGGGTGCAGGGCTGTTTACCGGGGTAGGGGTAGCCAGGTGGAAAGCATGGCCAGCCGTAGAGAAATGCTTATTGAAATTCTCAATTATAGTAGGTTTATCGGTGGTAACAGTGTTTCCTAGCCTCAGAGCAGTGGGCAGCTGGGAGGAAGTGCTCTTATTCTCCATGGACTTTACGGTGTCCCAGAACTTTATGGAGTTTGTACTACAGGATGCAAATTTCAGTTTGAAAAAGCTAGCCTTAGCTTTCCTAACTGCCTGTGTATATTTGTTCCTAACTTCCCTGAAAAGTTGCATATCACGGGGGCTATTCGATGCTAATACAGAACGCCTCAGGATGTTTTTGTGCTGGTCAAGGGCAGACAGGTTTGGAGTGAACCAAGGACTAAATCTATTCCTAGTTCTACATTTTTTTGAATGGGGCATGCTTTTTTAAGATGGTGAGGAAGGCACTTTTAAAGAATAACCAGGCATCCTTTACTGACGGGATGAGGTCAATGTCATTCCAGGATACCCCGGCTAGGTCGATTAGAAAGGCCTGCTCGCATAAGTGTTTTAGGAAGCGTTTGACAGTGATGAGGGGTGATCGTTTGGTCGCAGACCCATTACGGATGAAGGCAATGAGGCAGTGATCGCTGAGATCTTGATTGAAAACAGCAGAGGTGTATTTGGAGGGTGAGTTAGTTAGGATGATATCTATGAGGGTGCCTGTGTTTACGGATTTGGGGTTGTACATGGTAGGTTCATTGATCATTTGTGTGAGATTGAGGGCATCAAGTTTAGATTGTAGGATGGCTGGGGTGTTAAGCATGTCCCAGTTTAGGTCACCTAACAGCACAAGCTCAGAAGATAGATGGGGGGCAATCAATTCACATATGGTGTCGAGGGCACAGCTGGGGGCAGAGGGTGGTCTATAGCAAGCGGCAACAGTGAGAGACTTGTTTCTGGAAAGGTGCATTTTTAGAAGTAGAAGCTTGATTTGGGTACAGACCTGGATATTAAGACAGAACTCTGCAGGCTATCTTTTCAGTAGATTGCAACACCGCCCCCTTTGGCAGTTCTATCTTGGCGGAAAATGTTATAGTTGGGGATGGAGATTTCAGGGATTTGGGTTGTTTTCCTAAGCCAGAATTCAGATACGGCTAAGACATCCGGGTTGGCAGAGTGTGCTAAAGCAGTGAGTAAAACAAACTTAGGGAGTAGGCTTCTAATGTTAACATGCATGAAACCAAGGCTTTATGGTTGTAGAAGTCAACAAATGAGAGCACCTGGGGAGTGGGAGATGAGCTAGGCACTGCAGGAGTCTCCCGCCTGTCCGGTGCTGCCGGAATCTCCCGTCCATTCGGGACCCATTGCTAGGGTCCCCAGCCCGAGGTCGGCGGCGAGGGTCGCCGCTCGAAAGAGGCCACAGAGGCGGTTGAGGAGGCGGACAAAGACTATGGTGGAGTGGGGTCCACGTTCAGGACTGTTCGTTTGTCGTGTATTGTTTTTTGTTTCAGTATTCATTCTTTATTAAATTACAACGCTGCACCTTGGTCCTCTCTTTCTCCCGACAACAACCGTTACAATAATGACAAAAGCGAAGCTACATGTATCTAATTATAGACATGTTTACTGAAAAATAACCTTCCAAAATGGAGGAAATTATAAGCAGAAACATATCAAAATCAGGCAACAAAAAACAATCCTGCAACCCCTGTCAAAAAATCATCCTGCCGTCTTTGACTGTAGCTTATAGCATATTGTCTATATTTGTGGGTTAGGGTTGGGTGCGGGCCTTTTTCCTTCCTTTTTTACTATCCTTGTGAGGACCTTTGGAACCCACCCACGCATACACACACACACACACACACACCGCTCTTAGGCTGGTCTCACCCTCAGGTTGGCACACAGACAGCTCCTAATCCCAGGGAAAGGGCAGCAGTCTGGGGTATGAGATGGTAGCCTGCTGCCTCATCTGACTTCCGAGATGCATGTTAAAAGGGGGTGTGAGGGGAGGGTGTGTGAGCTCATATATACACTACATTACCGAAAGTATGTGGACACCGGCTCATCCAACATCTCATTCCAAAATCATGGGCATTAACATGGAGTTGGTCCCCCCTTTTCTGCTATAACAGCCTCCACTCTTCTGGGAAGGCTTTCCACTAGATGTCTGAACATTGCTGCTATAACAGCCTCCAGTCTTCTGGGAAGGCTTTCCACTAGATGTCTGAACATTGCTGCTATAACAGCCTCCACTCTTCTGGGAAGGCTTTCCACTAGATGTCTGAACATTGCTGCGGGCATTTGTTTCTACTCAGCCACAAGAACCTTAGTGAGGTTGGCAACTGATGTTGGGCGATTAGGCTTGGCTCACAGTCGGCGTTCCAATTTATCCCAAAGGTGTTTGATGGGGTTGAGGTCAGGGCTCTGTGCATGCCAGTCAAGTTCTTCCACGCTGATCTCAACAAACTATTTCTGTATGGACCTCGCTTTGTGAACGACGGAATTGTCATGCTGAAACTGGAGCAGGCCTTCCCCAAACTGTTGCCACAAAGTTGGAAGCACAAAATAATTTAGAATAAGGGTATTCAACTCTTTTTTAAATTTTTAATTTTTACCCCTTTTTCTCCCCAATTTCGTGGTATCCAATTGTTAGTAGCTACTATCTTGTCTCATCGCTACAACTCCCGTACGGGCTCGGGAGAGACGAAGGTTGAAAGTCATGCGTCCTCCGATACACAATCCAACCAAGGCGCACTGCTTCTTAACACAGCGCGCATCCAACCCGGAAGCCAGCTGCACCAATGTGTCGGAGGAAACACCGTGCACCTGGCAACCTTGGTTAGCACGCACTGCGCCCAGCCCGCCACAGGTGTCGCTGGTTTGCGATTAGACAAGGATATCCCTACCGGCCATGCCCTCCCTAACCCGGACGACGATAGCCCAATTGTGTGTCGCCCCACGGACCTCCCGGTCTCAGCCGGTTACGACAGAGCCTGGGCACGAACCCAGAGTCTCTGGTGGCACAAAAAAATATACCACGGCTGTCAGCCAAGCTGAAGTACAGTGCCCTTAACCACTGCACCACTCAACTCTTACCCTAAGAGGTCTGGAGCCTGTTGCTTTTCTGTTCTACCTGTTAATTAATTGCAGAAACCTGGTGTCACTGGTCTAAATAAGTCCCTGATTAGAGGGGAACAATGAAAAAATGCAGTGGAACTGGCTTTGAGGTGCAGAGTTGAGTTTGAGGGCTCTAGAATGTCATTGTATTGCTGTAGCGTTAAGATTTCCCTTCACAGAAACTAGCCCAAACCATGAAAAACAGCCCCAGACCACTATGCCTCCTCCACCAGACGTTACAATTGAATTCTGGCAGGTGGTGTCCTCCTGGCATCCGCCAAACCTAGATTTTACCGTCAGGAAGGTGGCATCCTATGACGGTGCTACATTGAAAGTCACTGAGCTCTTCAGTAAAGACATTCTACTGCCAATGTTGGTCTATGGAGATTGTATGGCTGTGTGCTCGATTTCATACACCTGTCAGAAAGGGGTGTTGCTGAAATAGCCAAATCCACTCATTTGAAGGGGTGTCCACATACTTTTGTATATATAGTGTATGTGTGAGTGGGGGTGTGCGTGTGTGTGTGTGTTTGTGTGTTCTTGGTGTGTGTGTATGTGTAAGGTGACTCTGTGAGCCAGCTGTTGTCTGGGTGCGTATGGAAATGGTAAAATCCATTATTGGTCCCTTCTCCAGAATCCCTATAGGCCACCACTCCAGAGAGTTAAAGAGATTAATGTGCGTGGCTATGTGCTGTGTGTTTGTATGTGTGTGTTTGTATGTTTTCATGCTTGCTTTCATCTGTGTGTGAGTGTCTGATTGTGTGTGTCTACATTCTTCCAATACATTATTCTTCAGCCCTTAATCTCCTCCCTGATCATCAGTAAACCTCTGATTTGAGAATCATGCAAACAAGATGGCTGATATGATTCAAATAAACAAGATGGCTGATATGATTCAAATAAGCAAGATGGCTGACCTTATCCAAATTAACAAGATGGCTAACCTTATCCAAATAACAAGATGGCTGATCTGATCCAAATAAACAAGACCTGAATGTGCTCTGACTCATCCTCTATCGTGCATGCCACAGCTAATTGAGTAGAAAGAGGTTTGACCAAACTGACACTTTCATGTTTTATCATGTTATAATTAAGCAATATGCATGAGGGGGTGTGGAATATGGCCAATATACCACAGCTAAGGGCTGTTCTTAAGCACGATGCAACGCGGAGTGCCTGGATACAGCCCTTATCCAAGGTATATTGGCCATATACCACAAACCCCCAAGGGGGTAATACCCGTGGTGTACGTTCTGATATACCACGGCTGTCAGCCAATCAACATTCACTGCTCGAACCACCCGGTTTATAATTACCATTAGTAACCATTATAATTACTATTCACAAAATAATAATTCAAGGAATATTATTCTGAAGTATGAGGACTACGGTTTGTATCCATTTAAACGTAGTCATATTTATTACAGTTACACAATAAGAATACAATTGACAAATAGTACATACCAGAAGTCTTCCATTTTTTATACATTTTTTATTTCACCTTTATTTAACCAGGTAGGCCAGATCACCTTTATTTAACCAGGTAGGTCAGATCACCTTTATTTAACCAGGTAGGCCAGTTGAGAACAAGTTCTCATTTATAACTGCGACCTGGCCAGGATAAAGCAAAGTAGTGTGACATAAACATCAACACAGAGTTACACATGGGATAAACAAACCTACAGTCAATAACACAATATAAAAAGTATATGTACAGTGTGTACAAATGTAGTACGATTAGGGAGGTAAGGCAATAAATATGCCATAGAGGCTAAATAATTACAATTTAGCATTAACACTGGAGTGATAGATGTGCAGATGATGATGTGCATGTAGAGATACTAGGGTGCATAAAAGCAACAACAACAAAAATAACAATATGAGGATGAGGCAGTTGGGTGTGCTATTTACAGATGGGCTGTGTACAGGTACAGTGATCGGTAAGCTGCTCTGACAGCTGATGCTTAAAGTTAGAGAGGGAGATATAAGTCTCCAGCTTCAGTGATTTTTTGCAATTCGTTCCAGTCATTGGCAGCAGAGAACTGGAAGGAAAGGCGGCCAAAGGAAGTGTTGGCTTTGGGGGTGACCAGTGAAATATATCTGCTGGAGCGTGTGCTATGGGTGGGTGTTGCTATGGTGACCAGTGAGCTGAGATAAGGTGGGGCTTTACCTAGCAAAGACTTAGATGACCTGGATGACCTGGAGCCAGTGGGTTTGGTGCCGAATATGTAGCGAGGGCCAGCCAACGAGAGCAGTGGTGGGTAGTACATGGGGCTTTGGTGACCAAACGGATGGCACTGTGATAGACTACATCCAATTTGTTGAGTAGAGTGTTGGAGATTATTTTGTAAATGACATCGCCGAAGTCAAGGATCGGTAGGATAATCAGTTCTACGAGGGTATGTTTGGCAGCATGAGTGAAGGATGCTTTGTTTTGCGAAATAGGAAGCCAGTTCTAGATTTAAAATTGGATTGGAGATGCTTAATGTGAGTCTGGAAGGAGAGTTTACAGTCTAACCAGACACCTAGGTATTTGTAGTTGTTCACTTATGCTAAGTCAGAACCGTCCAGAGTAGTGATGCTGGTTGGGCGGGTGCGGACAGCAATCGGTTGAAGAGCATGCATTTAGTTTTACTTGGAGTTGGAGGCCACGGAAGGAGTGTTGCATGGCATTGAAGCTTGTTTGGAGGTTTGTTAACACAGTGTGGTGGATCAGAGAATCAGCAGCAGCAAGAGTGACATCATTGATATATACAGAGAAAAGAGTCGGCCCGAGAATTGAACCCTGTGGCACCCCCATAGAGACTGCTAGAGGTCCAGACAACGGGCCCTCCGATTTGACACACCGAACTAGATCTGAGAAGTAGTTGGTGAACCAGGGGAGGCAGTCATTTGAGAAACCGAGGCTATTGAGTCTGCCGATAAGAATGTGGAAACCTTGGCCAGGTTGATGAAGACGGCTGCACAGTACTGTCTTTTATCGATGGTGGTTGCCACAAGATACAAACTATCTAAAAGTCTATAGGTGATTAATAAAAACACACTATAGTGTAATGGAACGCTACGCCAGGAGAATGACATCGACTACATGAGCAAAGTGTCAACCCAGCCAAATCCCAGTGTCTCATATCGTCTAATTAACATCACTTTGCATGGCACAAAACATTACAACAAAAGGCATGAAAGCAACACACGCATTCTTGGATCTAATCATCACAACTCTCATCTCAATGATAGGAGTGTGTTGCTCCCTCTTTGAACTGACCGCCATCCGATAAACAAATTAACAATAAATCCAGCACAATGAAACATATCAACATTTATAGCTCTTCAGGAACACTTGAAACAATCCAAACATGACAATTTAATTCACACAGTAACATTCATTCAGTCAATTTCACGTTTCATTGTGTCTTCACACCTTCAACGGTGTCCACGCTCCCAGCATTCTGTGAGAAGGGAACGTCCCTTCCTAGAGATTACCCCAGGTGTGATGGACCCCTGTGATAGCCCACAGATGGTCAGCCATCCAAACTATCTCATACAGTGCCTTGCAAAAGTATTCACCATCTTGGCATTTTTCCTATTTTGTTGCATTACAACCTGTAATTTAAATGGATTTTTATGTCGATTTCATGTAATAGACATACACAAAATAGTCTAAATTGATGAAGTGAAATGAAGAAAATTACGGAAAAGTGGTGCGTGCATATGTATTCACCCCCTTTGCTATGAAGTCACATAATTAATTAAATAAAGTCCACCTGTGTGCAATCTAAGTGTCACATAATCTGTCACATGATCTCAGTATATGACCTGTTCTGAAAGGCCCCAGAGTCTGCAACACCACTAAGCAAGGTGCACCACCAAACAAACTGCACCATGAAGACCAAGGAGCTCTCCAAACTGGTCGCGGAGAAGTACAGTACAGGTTGGGTTATAAAAAAATATCCAAAACTTTTAACATATATATTCTGGCACCACCAACAAACTTGCCAAGAGCCGCCCACTAAAAATCATGGACCAGGCAAGGAGGGCATTAATCAGGAAGGCAACAAAGAGACCAAAGGTAACCCTGAAGGAGCTGCAAAGCTCCACAGAGGAGATTGGAGTATCTGTCCATAGGACCACTTTAAGCCGTACAATCCATAGAGCTGGGCTTTATGGAAGAGTGGCCAGAATAAAGCCATTGCTTAAAGAAAAAAATAAGCAAACACGTTTGGTGTATGCCAGAAGGCATGTGGGAGACTCCCCAAACATATGGAAGAAGCTACTCTGACTAAAATTGAGCTTTTTGGCCATCAAGGAAAACGCTATGTCTGGCACAAACCCAACACATCACCCTGAGAACACCATCCCCGCAGTGAAGCATGGTGGTGGCAGCATCATGCTGTGGGGATGTTTTTCATCGGCAGGGACTGGGAAACTGGTCAGATTTGAAGGAATGATGGATGACACTAAATACAGGAAAATTCTTGAGGGAAATCTGTTTCAGTCTTCCAGAGATTTGAGACTGGAACGGAGGTTCACCTTCCAGCAGGACAATGACCCTAAGCATACTGGTAAAGCAACACTCGAGTGGTTTAAGGGGAAACATTTAAATGTCTTGGAATGGCCTAGTCAAAGCCCAGACCTCAATTCAATTGATAATCTGTGGTATGACTTAAAGATTGCTGTACACCAGCGGAACCCATCCAACTTGAAGCAGTTTTGCCTTGAAGAATGGGCAAAAGTCCCAGTGGCTAGATGTGCCAAGCTTATGGAGACATTCCAAGAGACGAGCAGCTGTAATTGCTGCAAAAGGTGGCTCTACAAGGTATTCACTTTGGGGGGTGAATAGTTTTGCACGCTCAAGTTTCTTATTTCTTGTTTGTTTCACAATAACAAATATTTGTATCTTCAAAGTGGTAGGCATGTTGTGTAAATCAAATGATAAACACCCCAAAATCTATTTTAATTCCAGGTTGTAAGGCAACAAAATAGGAAAAATGTCAAGGGGGTGAATACTTTCGCAAAGCCACTGTAAATCATGACTGAGTCATCACGCTTGACGAAGTCATCATGCTGGCCTCAGCTCCTGCAAGTCACTAGTCGCTAGTATATCCTTTTTCCGCTACATGTCCATAGAATTAGGAATGTCTCATTTAATAGGATCTCTATGGTCGTGTCACTCCCAGTCCATGCAAGACCATATGATAATGCTGTCACTTCCCACTGGACAAATACTGGTTGAATCAATGTTGTTTCCACCTCATTTCAACAAAACAATCTATGTGAGGACATTGAATAAAGGTGGGAAAACTGATTGGATTTGAAAAAAGTAATCAACGTAAGGGAGTTAGGTATTTTTTGGACACAACTTTTTACCTAAATCCAATGACATGGTGACATGTTTTGTTGATTTCACGTTGAATTTATGATAGTTAACAACTCAACCAAATGTAAGTTAAAAGCAGATGTTGAAATGACATCTGTGCCAGGTGGAATCATTGTCTCAGATACAGTAATTATGTTAATTTGGCCTTGGGATTGTTTCTTTGTTGATCTGCTTGATTCAGTTGATTTCCTGGCACTGTTTCTGTTGTCTTAGTTTACACTCCCTGCTCAGAGTGGGAGGGAGAGGATTTCTATATATAGTCCAAGCTTGAGTGCAATAATTTATTCAACACATTTGTTTTTCTGCAATGGGTTTGACTTGCTTGTTTTCATCCCGATATCTGTGCATGTGTAACAGTATAGCTTCCGTCCCTCTCCTCACCCCTACCTGGGCTCCTGGTTCGAGCACACATCTGCACACATCGACAACAGTCACCCTCGAAGCATCGTTACCCATCATTCCACAAAAGCAGCGGCCCTTGCAGAGAAAGGGGAACAACTACTTCAAAGTCTCAGAGCGAGTGACGTCACCGATTGAAACGCTATTAGCGCGCACCCCGCTAACTAGCTAGCCATTTCCCATCGGTTACACATGCATGTCAGTATAAAAAATTATTCGGATTAACAAGTACACATTTTTTTTTTCAAAGGTACTTAAAGATTCTTATAAATAAAGTAGTCAAAGGTTTAGTATTTGGCTTCATATTTCTAGCATATTTCAATGAAATATGAATTTGCAGTTAGTTTTGGTTGCGTTTCAGATTATGTTGTGCCCAATAGAAATTAATGGTAAATCATGTATTGTGTTATTATGGAGTCACTTGAATTGTGATTAATGATGATTTAGAAAGTTACAGAGGGTCAAAGATCATACCCCCAACCCATGCTAACCTCTCACCATTACTAATAACAGGGGAGGTTAGCATGTCTTGGGGCTATGATCTTTGACCCTCTGTAACTTTCTCACTCATCATTATTCAGGATTCATTCCATCCATAATCATGTTAGCATCCATATTAATTTGGAAGTGTTTGGAAACATATTATATTCTTATTTACAATAAAAGTGGCTCCAAAATGACACATTACATTATTTACCAATCATTTCTATTGGGCACAAAATAATCTGAAACACACCCAAAACAAACAGCAAATGCATCCAACAAGTTTGTAGAGTCACAAGCTTAATGTAAGCATTGCGTGCTAAGAATATGGGACCAAATATTCCTAGAATCTTATGGGATGTCAAACATTTTTACCTCTACCTTGTTGATATAGTTTTGTAATACTTGTTAAACAAAATATCTTTCTCTGAGCAATTGTATTAGTATAAAAGTATATACTTTTTTTGAGCATACAATATAGGTCAGTATTTAAATCATATATTTTATACAGTCATTATCGCTCATCTTTATCAAGAGTGTCAATAATTTCAGACCCCACTGTATGCGTGTGTGACTGCATGGCTAGGTGTGTGTGTGTCAGCGACTAGGCCTAGCACTATACTCTTAACCCCATGTCTCGGCCAATCAGGCAGCCTTGTACCACTCCAGTGCATATCTAGTTATAAGGGGAACTGTTACTGTGGGCCGAGGGGGCGGGGAGAGGGGGGGGGGGGGGGGCAGGAATAGCAGGTGCACCATGGACTCCTATATTTAGAGCTGTGTGGATAACAGGAAAAAATCCTGGTTACTGTCTGTCAAGCAGTGACTAATGATGTGAAAAGTAATGTGAAATGCATTTAAATGAATTTCAATTTGTTTACGTGACTTTGGCTTTTGTAGCGACACTGTGTAAGAGCACATATATTTTGATGCTTTGTAAGTCTCTCTGGATAACAATGTCTACTAAATTGCTAAAATGTTTATGTAAAATGTTATCTTACGAACATTGCTTTTGTTTTGCTGAAGTATTTCCAAAATGTATAAGATGAATAAGATTTATATTTCACACTGCAAGGACACAGCGTAGTCATTAACTAACGGTTGTGTGTCAATACCAGTCCAAAAGGCCAAAATGCCAGTTTCAGTGTGGGTGAGCTCTAGTGACACGTGCACTGTGGGGTCTGCTTACTCTGTGTGTGTGCACATGTATCCAGGGTCAGTGTGAGTGTTAAGGACAGACAGATAGTTTTGCTATGAAGGTGTGATGAACTGGAATACCTCTCTGGCTAGAAGACAGAGCAGATTCTAAAGGTCAATAGACTGGGGGAAGAACTATAATACTACATACAGGTCTGACAGAGTGAGAGAGATGGAAGGATGTGGGAGACAGGAAATGAGAGAAATGGAATAGAAAATATTGAGAGAAAAAGTGAGAATAGGATACAGTTTGAATTTCAGAGAGTGAAAAGAGAGATAAGAGAAAGAGGACAGAGATAAGCAACAATAACACGAAAGAAAGAGAGAGAGACGGTAGTGTCTTATCCCTGTCCAGGGTCACAACCGGACAATTGAACCTCACCATTAATTCCCAGTCACATTGCCAATCCATTTTCCATATCCCAAATCCCTATCCTAAAGGCCCTGTTGTCACGTTCGTCGTAAGGATCGGACAAAGTTCCACACAATTTGAATAAATCGAAACTCACTGAACAAAACAACAAACAACCAAACGAAACCTGACGCTATACAAATAGTGCTGACAGGCAACTATACATAGACAAGATCCCACAACACAATTGAGGAAAATGGCTACATAAATATGATCCCCAATCAGAGATTGACAGCTGTCTCTGATTGGGAACCATATCAGGCCAACATAGACATACAAAAAACCCTAGACATACAAAAACCCTAGACATAGAAAAACTAGAGTACCCACCCTAGTCACACCCTGACCTAACCAAAATATATAGAACAACTGAGATATCTAAGGTCAGGGCGTGACACCTGTCCTAGCTCAGAACCCTATTCTGGTTCACTGTGCCTGTCAGAGCAGATAACCAAGGTGTGTACTTTAACCCCTGACCCCTGGTATAAGCCCCAGAGATGCTCTGCTTTCCCCCTGGTTTAAGTATGTGAGCCTAACAGTTAGTTACCCTCCATTGTGAGGTGAGGGGAATGACATTTTACCTTTATAATTATGAAAATATAATAACTTTATGTTGTATTTACACAGTAGCCTATTAAAATGTATGTTTGGCAATGGAACCAGGGCTGTTGAAAGCCCTGGATACGTTTTGTAACCTGTACTAGCTCCTGAGTGGTGCAGCGGTCTAAGGCACTGCATCTCAGTGCTAGAGCGCTCACTACAGACACCCTGGTTCGATTCCAGGCTGTATCACAACCGGCTGTTATTGGGAGTCCCATAGAGCGGTGCACAATTGGCCCAGTGTCGTCCCGGTTTGGCCGGTGTAGGCCGTCATTGTAAATAAAAATTTGTTCTTAACTGACTTGCCTAGTTAAATAAAGGATGTAATAAAAATGAGCTTTGCACTGGTGTGAGATGTGGCAAAGAGCTGATGTTAGAAAGATCTCTAACAGATCTGGGACCAGTACAGATTGATACATGTTTATTCTATGAATTGATATGCATTCTTTGTTCAACTTTGATAGGTTTCAAGTAAAGTCTGCAATGGACAGGACATTATAGATTTTTGGTAACCTCCAAAAAGTTTGGGTTTCCTGGCAGCCTGTCCCATCATAAAATATAACATCTGTGACAGGAGAGAACCATGTTCCCTGCTAATGTTACGTATGCACACCACACCACTCTGATTGATACAGCAGAGAGAGGGGGAGGGAAGGAGGAAAATTGATGCAGCATAGGAGGGGTGTGGGGATCAGGTGTAGATGGTGAAGGTATTTGGGGGTTGTGGGTGAGAAGGAGAGAGGACAGGTTGTGCGTGTAGGGTTGCTGTTGCTGGCTAGCTGTGGGATGGTGTTGGAGGGGGATAGAAGACACTGGATACTGTACAGGACAAGCACTAGGTGCATTTGGAAGGCAGGAGTTTCCAGGAGAGTAATAGGGTATACTGTTCCTCTGGGCATCAGGGGTCTTTGCAAGGCAGTACAAGTCAGTGGAGGCTGGTGGGAGGAGATACAGGAAGACGGGCTCATTGTAATGGGTGGAATGGAATTAATGGATCAGAGTCAAACGTGGTTTCCATACGTTTTGATGTGTTTGAAACCATTCTATTAATTCCATTCCAGCCATTACAATGAGCCTGTCCTCTACTCTCTTCCTGTGTTTTACACTAATTGTACTAATGGTGCCTGCACTTCTTTGAGTTTCTATGACTTCATTGACTTGTTTTAAAGTTTCTATTTGATATTCCTTGTCTTCTGAGTTGAATCGTTATGATGTGGTTGAGGATGATGATGATGATAATGGTGATGACGTTGACAACGACGACAATATTGATGATGTCATTTTTTCTATCAAACATAATTCCAGTCTGATTTCGTGTTCTATTCTCCCTGTGTTCCAGAACATCGAGTTGAAGGTAGAAGTGGAGAGCTTGAAGCAAGAGTTACAGGAGAAACAAGACCTTCTTGACAAGGCTCTGTAAGTCCAGTCAGACACTTCCAGACTGACAGTTGACCATTGAATGCATTGACCAACCTCAGTCATCTGATCTGAGAATCTGTCACTTTTTACGTCAAATTAAATTGCAATGTAGACTGACAGCCAACCAACAGATCAAATCAAATTGTATTGGTCACATACACATATTTAGCAGATGTTATTGCGGATGTAGCAAAATGCTTGTGTTCCTAGCTCCAAAGGTGCAGTAGTATCGAAATCAAATCAAATCAAAATCAAATTTATTTATATAGCCCTTAGAACATCAGCTGATATCTCAAAGTGCTGTACAGAAACCCAGCCTAAAACCCCAAACAGCAAGCAATGCAGGTGTAGAAGCACGGTGGCTAGGAAAAACTCCCTAGAAAGGCCAAAACCTAGGAAGAAACCTAGAGAGGAACCAGGCTATGTGGGGTGGCCAGTCCTCTTCTGGCTGTGCCGGGTGGAGATTATAACAGAACATGGCCAAGATGTTCAAATGTTCATAAATGACCAGCATGGTCAAATAATAATAATCACAGGCAGAACAGTTGAAACTGGAGCAGCAGCATGGCCAGGTGGACTGGGGACAGCAAGGACTCATCATGTCAGGTAATCCTGAGGCATGATCCTAGGGCTCAGGTCCTCAGAGAGAGAGAAAGAAAGAGAGAAATAGAGAATTAGAGAGAGCATACTTAAATTCACACAGGACACCGGATAGGACAGGAGAAGTACTCCAGACTCCAAACTGACCCTAGCCCCCCGACACATAAACTACTGCAGCATAAATACTGAAGGCTGAGACAGGAGGGGTCAGGAGACACTGTGGCCCCATCCGATGACACCCCCGGACAGGGCCAAACAGGAAGGATATAACCCCACCCACTTTGCCAAAGCACAGCCCGCACACCACTAGAGGGATATCTTCAACCACCAACTTACCATCCTGAGACAAGGCCGAGTATAGCCCACAAAGATCTCCGCCACGGCACAACCCAAGGGGGGGACATCAACCCAGCCAGGAAGATCACATCAGTGACTCAACCCACTCAAGTGACGCACCCCTCGTAGGGACGGTATGAAAGAGCCCTAGTAAGCCAGTGACTCAGCCCCTGTAATAGGGTTAGAGGCAGAGAATCCCAGCAAGGGCGGTTCGTTGCTCCAGAGCCTTTCCGTTCACCTTCACACTCCTGGGCCAGACTACACTCAATCATATGACCCACTGAAGAGATTCTTCGGTAAAGACTTAAAGGTTGAGACCGAGTTTGCGTCTCTCACATGTTAGGCAGACCATTCCATAAAAATGGAGCTCTATAGAAGAAAGCCCTGCTTCCAGCTGTTTGCTTAGAAATTCTAGGGACAATTAGGAGGCCTGCGTCTTGAGACCGTAGCGTACGTGTAGGTATGTACGGCAGGACCAAATCAGAGAGATAGGTAGGAGCAAGTCCATGTAATACTTTGTAGGTTAGCAGTAAAACCTTGAAATCAGGCCTTGTCTTGACAGAAAGCCAGGAGGCTAGCACTGGAGTAATATGATCAAATTTTTTGGTTTTAGTCAGGGTTCTAGCAGCCATATTTAGCACTAACTGAAGTTTATCTAGTGCTTTGTCTAGGTAGCCGGAAAGTAGAGCATTGCAGAAGTCTAACCTAGAAGTGACAAAAGCATGGATTAATTTTTCTGCATAATTTTTGGACAGAAAGTTTCTGATTTTTGCAATGTTACGTAGATGGAAAAAAAGCTGTCCTTGAAACAGTCTTGATATGTTCTTCAAAAGAGAGATCAGGATCCAGAGTAACGCCGAGGTCCTTCACAGTTTTATGTGAGACGACTGTACAACCATTAAGATTAATTGTTAGATTCAACAGAAGACCTCTTTGTTTCTTGGGACCTAGAACAAGCATCTCTGTTTTGCCCGAGTTTAAAAGGAAAAGTAGACAGTTTGCAGCCATCCACTTCCTTATGTCTGAAACACATGCTTCTAGCGAGGGCAATTTTTGGGCTTCACCATGTTTCATTGAAATGTACAGCTGTGTGTCATCCGCATAGCAGTGAAAGTTAACATTATGTTTTCGAATGACATCCCCAAGATGTCAAATATATAGTGAAAACAATAGTGGTCCTAAAACGGAACCTTGAGGAACACCAACATTTACAGTTGATTTGTCAGAGGACAAACCATTCACAGAGACAAACTGAAATCTTTCCGACAGATAAGATCTAAACCAGGCCAGAACTTGTCCGTGTAGACCAATTTGGGTTTCCAATCTCTCCAAAAGAATGTGGTGATCGATGATATCAAAAGCAGCACTAAGGTCTAGGAGCACGAGGACAGATGCAGAGCCTCGGTCTGACGCCATTAAAAGGTAATTTACCTCCTTCACAAGTGCAGTCTCAGTGCTATGATGGGGTCTAAAACCAGACTGAAGCATTTCGTATACATTGTTTGTCTTCAGGAAGGCAGTGAGTTGCTGCGCAACAGCCTTTTCTAAAAATTTTGAGGGGAATGGAAGATTCGATATAGGCCGATCGTTTTTTATATTTTCTGGGTCAAGGTTTGGCTTTTTCAAGAGAGGCTTTATTACTGCCACTTTTAGTGAGTTTGGTACACATCCGGTGGATAGAGAGCCGTTTATTATGTTCAACATAGGAAGGCCAAGCACAGGAAGCAGCTCTTTCAGTAGTTTAGTTGGAATAGGGTCCAGTATGCAGCTTGAAGGTTTCGAGGCCATGATTATTTTCATCATTGTGTCAAGAGATATAGTACTAAAACACTTGAGTGTCTCTCTTGATCCTAGGTCCTGGCAGAGTTGTGCAGACTCAGGACAACTGAGCTTTGATGGAATACGCAGATTTAAAGAGGAGTCTGTAATTTACTTTCTAATAATCATGATCTTTTCCTCAAAGAAGTTCATGAATTTATTACTGCTGAAGTGAAAGCCATCCTCTCTTGGGGAATGCTGTTTTTTAGTTAGCTTTGCGACAATATCAAAAAGGAATTTTCCTCAATTAAGTAGGAAAAATAGGATGATTGAGCAGCAGTAAGGGCTCTTTGATACTGCACGGTACTGTCTTTCCAAGCTAGTCAGAAGACTTCCAGTTTGGTGTGGCGCCATTTCCGTTCCAATTTTCTGGAAGCTTGCTTCAGAGCTCGGGTATTTTCTGTATATCAGGGAGCTAGTTTCTTATGAGAAATGTTTTTAGTTTTTAGGGGTGCAACTGCATCTAGGGTATTGCGCAAGGTTAAATTGAGTTCCTCAATTAGGTGGTTAACTGATTTTTGTCCTCTGGCATCCTTGGGTAGACAGAGGGAGTCTGGAAGGACATCAAGGAATCTTTGTGTTGTCTGTGAATTTATAGCACGACTTTTGATGTTCCTTGGTTGGGGTCTGAGCAGATTATTTGTTGCAATTGCAAACGTAATAAAATGGTGGTCCGATAGTCCAGGATTATGAGGAAAAACATTAATATCCACAACATTTATTCCATGGGACAAAACTAGGTCCAGAGTATGACTGTGACAGTGAGTAGGTCCAGAGACATGTTGGACAAAACCCACTGAGTCGATGATGGCTCCGAAAGCCTTTTGGAGTGGGTCTGTGGACTTTTCCATGTGAATATTAAAGTCACCAAAGATTAGAATATTATCTGCTATGACTACAAGGTCCGATAGGAATTCAGGGAACTCAATGAGGAATGCTGTATATGGCCCAGGAGGCCTGTAAACAGTAGCTATACAAGTGATTGAGTAGGCTGCATAGATTTCATGACTAGAAGCTCAAAAGACGAAAACGTCATTTTTTTTTTGTAAATTGAAATTTGCTATCGTAAATGTTAGCAACACCTCCGGTTTTGCGGGATGCACAGGGGATATGGTCACTAGTGTAGCCAGGAGGTGAGGCCTCATTTAACACAGTAAATTCATCAGGCTTAAGCCATTTTTCAGTCAGGCCAATCACATCAAGATTATGATCAGTGATTAGTTCATTGACTATAATTGCCTTTGAAGTAAGGGATCTAACATTAAGTAGCCCTATTTTTAGATGTGAGGTATCATTATCTCTTTCAATAATGACAGGAATGGAGGAGGTCTTTATCCTAGTGAGATTGCTAAGGCGAACACCGCCATGTTTAGTTTTGCCCAACCTAGGCCGAGGCACAGATACGGTCTCAATGGGGATAGCTGAGCTGACTACACTGACTGTGCTAGTGGCAGACTCCACTATGCTGGCAGGCTGGCTAACAACCTGCTGCCTGACCTGCACCCTATTTCATTGTGGAGCTAGAGGAGTTAGAACCCTGTCTATGTTGGTAGATAAGATGAGAGCACCCCTCCAGCTAGGATGGAGTCCGTCACTCCTCAGCAGGTCAGGCTTGGTCCTGTTTGTGGGTGAGTCCCAGAAAGAGGTCCAATTATCTACAAATTCTATCTTTTGGGAGGGGCAGAAAACAGTTTTCAACCAGCGATTGAGTTGTGAGACTGCTGTAGAGCTCATCACTCCCCCTAACTGGGAGGGGGCCAGAGACAATTACTCGATGCCGACACATCTTTCGAGCTGATTTACACGCTGAAGCTATGCGAAGCCATGCTTCGCGGTTGGGATGGTGTTCTTCGGCTTGCAAGCCTCCCCATTTTTCCTCCAAACATGACGATGGTCATTATGGTCAAACAGTTCTATATTTGTTTCATCAGACCAGAGGACATTTCTCCAAAAAGTATGATCTTTCTCCCCATGTGCAGTTGCAAACCGTAGTCTGGCTTTTTTTTACGGTGGTTTTGGAGCAGTGGCTTCTTCCTTGCTGAGCGGCCTTTCAAGTTATGTCGATATAGGACTTGTTTTACTGTGGATATAGATAATTTTGCACCTGTTTCCTCCAGCATCTTCACAAGGTCCTTTGCTGTTGTTCTGGGATTGATTTGCACTTTTCGCACCAAAGTATGTTCATCTCTAGGAGACAGAACACGTCTCCTTCCTGAGTGGTATGACGGCTGCATGGTCCCATGGTGTTTATACTTGCGTACTGTTGTTTGTACAGATGAATGTGGTACCTTCAGGCATTTGGAAATTGCTCTCAAGGACAAACCAGACTTGAGGAGGTCTCCAATTTTTTTCTGTGGTCTTGGCTGATTTCTTTTGATTTTCCCATGATGTCAAGCAAAGAGGCACTGAGTTTGAAGGTAGGCCTTGAAATACATCCACAGGTACAGCTCCAATTGACTCAAATTATGTCAATTAGCCTATCAGAAGCTTCTAAAGCCATGACATCATTTTCAGTAATTTTCCAAGCTGTTTAAAGGCACATTCAACTTAGTGTATGTAAACTTCTGACCCACTGGAATTGTGATACTGTGAATTATAAGTGAAATAATCTGTCTGAAAACAATTGTTGGAAAAATGACTTGTATCATGCACAAAGTAGATGTCCTAACTGACTTGCCAAAACTAAAGTTTGTTAGCAAGAAATTTGTGGAGTGGTTGAAAAACGAGTTTTAATGACTCCAACCTAAGTGCATGCAAACTTCCAACTTCAACTGTAAATATTAGGTCGAGCTATGTCGGAGTGGCATTGACTAAACTACAGTGGAATAGAATACAGTGTATACATATGAGATGAGTAAAGCAGTATGTAAACATTTTTAAAGTGACTAGTGATTCCATGTCTATGTAAATACGGCAGCAGCCTCTAAGGTGCAGGGTTGAGTAGCCGGGTGGTAGCCTCCTAGTGATGGCTATTTGACAGTCTGATGGCCTTGAGATAGAAGCGATTTTTCTGTCTCTCGGTCCCAGCTTTGATGCACTTGTACTGACCTCGCCTTCTGGATGATAGTGGGGTGAACAGGCTGTGGCTCAGGTGGTTAATGTCCTTGATGATCTTTTGGGGCTTCCTGTGACATCGGGTGCTGCAGGTATCCTGGAGGGCAGGTCATGTGGCCCCGGTGATACGTTGGGCAGACCGCACCACCCTCTGGAGAGCTCTGCGTTTGCGGGCGGTGTAGTTGCCGTACCAGGCAGTGAAACAGTCCAACAGGATGCTCTCAATTGTGCATCTGTAAAAGTTTCTGAGGGTCTTAGGGGCCAAGCCGAATTTCTTCAGCCTCCTGAGGTTGAAGAGGCGCTGTTGCGCCTTCTTTACCACACTGTCTTTGTGGGTGGACCTTTTCAGATTGTCAGTGATGTGTATGCAGAGCAACTTAAAACATTCCACCTTCTCCACTACTGTCCCGTCGATGTGGATAGGGGGGTGCTCCCTCTGCTGTTTCCTGAAGTCCACGATCAGCTTCTTTGTTTTGTTAACTTTGAGGGAGACGTTATTTTCCAGGCACCACTCCACCGAGGCTCTCACCTCCTCTCTGTAGGCTGTTTCGTCATTGTTGGTAATCAGGCCTACTACTGTTGTGTCGTCTGCAAATTTGACGATTGAGTTGGAGGTGTGTGTGGCCACGCAGTCATGGGTGAACAGGGAGTACAGGAGGGGGCTGAGCACACACTCTTGTGTTGCCCCTGTGTTGAGGATCAGTGAAGTGGAGGTCTTGTTTCCTACCTTCACCACCTTGGGGCGGCCCGTCAGGAGGTCCAGGACCCAGTTGCACAGGGCGGGGTTCAGACCCAGGGCTCCGAGCTTAATGATGAGCTTGGAGGTTACTATGGCGCCATAGTCAACAAACAGCATTCTGACCTAGATATTCCTCTTGTCCAGATGGTATAGGCCATTGTGCCGTGCGATGGCGATTGCATCGTCTGTGGATCTATTGCGGTGGTAAACAAATTGAATTGGGTCTAGGGTGTCAGGTAAACTAGCCACTCAAAGCACTTCATGATGACAGAAGTGAGTGCTACGGGGCAATAGTAATTTAGTTCAGTTACCTTTGCTTTCTTGGGTACAGGAACAATGGTGGACATCTTGAAGCAAGTGAGGACAGCAGACTGGAATAGGGAGAGATTGAATATGTCCGTAAACACTCCAGCCAGCTGGTCTACAGCATGCTCTGGTCTACGCAGCCAGCTGGTCTACGTGGCTAGGGATGCCTTCTGGGCCAGCAGCCATGAGAGGGTTAATGCGCTTAAATGTCTAACTCACTTTGGCCACGGAGAACGAGAACCTACAGTCCTTTGGAATGGGTGGCGTCGGTGGCACTGTGTTATCCTCAAAGTAGACAAATATTGTGTTTAGATGTCTGGGAGCAAGACGTTGGTGTCCGTAACGTGGCTGGTTCTCCCTTTGTAATCTGTGATTGTCTGTAGACCCTGCCACATACGTCTTGTGTCTGAGACGTTGAATTGCAACGCCACTTTGTCTCTGTACTGACATTTTGCCTGTTTGATTGACTTACAGAGGGAATAACTACACTGTTTGTATTCAACCATATTCCCTGTCACCTTACCATGGTTAAATGCTATGGTTTGCTCTTTCAGTTTTGTGTGAATGCTGTCATCTATCCACAGTTTTTATCCCAGTCGGCGTGATCAAAACAATCTTGAAGCATGGATTCCGATTGGTCAGACCAGCATTGAATAGACCTTAGCACGGGTACTTCCTGTTTGAGTTTCTGCCTATAGGAAGGGAGGAGCAAAATATAGTCTTAATCTGATTTGCAAAGGGGGTGCGGGGGAGGGCCTTGTAGGCCTATCGAAAAGGCGAGTAGCAGTGGTCTAGTGTTTTTCCTACGCGAGTACTACAGTCAATGTGTTGCTAGAACTTCGGTAGCGTTTTCCTCAAATTTGCTTTGTTAAAATCCCCAGCTACAATAAATGTGGCCTCAGTATATGTGGTTTCCGGTTTGCATGAAGTTCAGTGTAGTTCCTTGAGGAATGGTTGAGGTTTCGGCTTGAGGGGGAATATACACAGCTGTGGCTATAACCGTAGAGAATTATCTTGGGAGGTAATACCTTCTGCATTTGATTGTGAGGTATTCTAGGTCGGGTGAACAAAAGGACTTGAGTTTCTGTATGTTATCACAATCACACCATGTGTAGTTAATTATGAAACATACACCCCCGCCTTTCTTCTTCCCGGAGAGTTCTGCATTCCCGTTTGCACGATGAACTGAGAACCCAGCTGGCTGTATGGATGGGGACAGTATGTCCAGAGAGAGCCATGATTCTGTGAAACAGAGTATGTTACAGTTCCTGATGTCTCTCTGGAAGGAGATCCTCGCCCTGAGCTTGTCTACTTTATTATCAAGAAACTGAACATTAGCGAGTAATATACTCGGAAGCGGTGGATGGTGTGCACGCCTCCTGAGTCGGACTGAAGTCCACTCCGAAATCCTCTTCTCCACCGGTGGCGTCTTGGAGCAGCCTCTGGGATAAGTTCAATTGCCCAGGAGGGTACGGACAAAGAATCCAATTCGGGAAAGTCGTATTCCTGGTTGTAATGCTGGTAAATTACCGCCGCTCTGATATCCAAAAGTTACGAAATTACGAACGAAATTCTTCAAAGTTGCTTACTAGCAGATTACGGTGAGTGTTTGTCGTTGTTTTATGAGAATTAACAAAGCTGTTTCTCATACAGCGATGGCGTTATAGCAGGATAACAAGCCTATAGCAGGAGACTTTAGGCATGGAACAGTAATCAGTAGTGAGTCCCTCAGAGGGTAGAATCAAACCGTATAGCGGTAACATCTCAGCTCATGTTTCACACAACAGCTGGTGGGGTGAGAGAGAGAGCTGGACACACACACACACAGGAGTGTGCACAGTCAGACAAACACACATACACACACACACACACACGTGTACTCCGAGTGTCTGTCCCAATGGGATCGCACACCCTTCCAGCTCCAAAAGGGCAACCCTGATATCTTGGCGTGCAGACAGGGATATGGAAGGCAATACCTGTCACGTCCTCCCTTACCCCCCTCCGAACCCTACCCCTGCTGTTGCAGCTAGGCTTTGAATGTAATACTCCCCCTGGAAGGGAATCAATTTGATTGACATATTCTGTGTATTTATCAGATTGCTATGAGATTAAAGGTCCACTTTTCTGCCTTGTGCCCTCAACCCCCCACCCATAGCCTCCAGCCTGCTGTCCATAGCCTGTGATAGATTGATGATCAAAGGTGGTGTGTGCTGGTAGGGCGTCTCAGCAATAAATATTTGGCTGATGGAGGGGAACAGTTAGCATGCAAGCTACTAATCACTGCCAACTCCACAGCTGGTGTAATGGATCATACTGTTCCCTGGCCTTCTTGCTCACATGGCAGCTAATCAACCTTACATTACAGTATTCATATGGAGATAGCATCAGATCAGCTAATCAACCTTACATTACAGTATTCATATGGAGATAGCATCAGATCAGCTAATCAACCTTACATTACAGTATTCATATGGAGATAGCATCAGATCAGCTAATCAACCTTACATTACAGTATTCATACGGGGCGGCAGGGTAGCCTAGTGGTTAGAGTGTTGGACTAGTAACTGGAAGGTTGCAAGTTCAAATCCCCGAGCTGACAAGGTACAAATCTGTCGTTCTGCCCCTGAACAGGCAGTTAACCCACTGTTCCTAGGCCGTCATTGTAAATAAGAATTTGTTCTTAACTGACTTAAAGGTTAAAAAATAAATAAATAAATAAAAATATGGAGATAGCATCAGATCAGCTAACCATCTAATCAACATTGCTGTATTAAAATGGAGATAGTATCAAATAGCTGGCGCCGGAGCAGAAGGCAGATGTTTCACATGCCGCCAACCGATTGTGTTTATCTGCGTTGTTTGTAACTTATTTTTTTACTAATTTCATACATAATGTTGCTGCTACCGTCTCTTATGACCCAAAATAACTTATGTAAAATAACTAATAACTAAAATAACTAATGTTTCCGTATTGAGCATTACTCATCTCATATAAGTAATGCTCATATGCCGTACCAGCCTAGTACGGCAACTGCTCCGCCCACAACCGTAACACTCTCCAGAGGGTAGTGAGGTCTGCACAATGCATCAACGGGGGCAAACTACCTGCTCTCCAGGACACCTACACCACCCATGTCACAGGAAGGCCATAAAGATCATCAAGGACAACAACCACCCGAGCCACTGCCTGTTCATCCCGCTATCATCATATTCTTATCCCTTTACATTTGTGTGTATAAGGTAGTAGTTGTGGAATTGTTAGGTTAGATTACTTGTTGGTTATTACTGCATTGTCGGAACTAGAAGCACAAGCATTTCGCTACACTCGCATTAACATCTGCTAACCATGTGTATGTGACAAATAAAATGTGATTTGATTTGAATAAACTGCACTCCACACTATTCTACGTTATCTTAGTCACTTCTAAATTGTGTTTACGTATTGCATCGCCCATCTCATATGTATATACTGTATTGTATTCTATACTACACCACTCACTGTGGCTGATGGCTTCTTAGGGCTGAGATCCCGCTAACGGGATCGATATGACAACAGCCAGTGAAAGTGCAGGGCGCCAAATTCAAAACAACAGAAATCCCATAATTAAAATTCCTCAAACATACAAGTATTTCACACCATTTTAAAGATACACTTCTTGTTTATCCCACCACAGTGTCCAATTTCAAATAGGCTTTATAGCGAAAGCACCACAAACGATTATGTTAGGTCAGAGCCAAGTCACAGAAAAACACAGCCATTTTTCCAGTCAAAGAGAGTCACAAAAATCAGAAATAGAGATAAAATGTATCACTAACCTTTGATGATCTTCATCCGATGACACTCATAGGACTTCATGTTACACAAAACATGTATATTTTGTTCAATAAAGTTTATATTTATATAACAAAATCTCAGTATTCATTGGCGCGTTATGTTCAGTAGTTCCAAAAACATCCGGTGATTTTGCAGAGAGCCACATCAATTTACAGAAATACTCATTATAAATATTGATGAAAATACAAGTGTTATACATGGAACTTTAGATACACTTCTCCTTAATGCAACCGCTGTGTCAAATTTCAAAAAAGCTTTATGGAAAAAAAGCTTTCTTTAAATCTTTTTAAAATTGTTATTAAATTATCCGCCATATTATGCAGTCAACAGAAGTCAGAAATAACATTATAAATATTCACTTACCTTTGATGATCTTCATCAGAATGCACTCCCAGGAATCCCAGTTCCACAATAAATGTTTGTTTTGTTCGATAATGTCCATCATTTATGTCCAAATAGCTCCTTTTGTTAGCGCGTTTGGTAAACAAATCCAAACTCACAAAGCGCGTTCACTAGGAGCAGACGAAAAGTCAAAAAGTACCTTTACAGTCCGTAGAAACATGTCAAACGAAGTATAGAATCAATCTTTAGGATGTTTTTAACATAAATCTTCAATAATGTTCCAACCGGAGAAAGCAATGGAATAGAGCTCGCTCTCAAGTGAACGAGCGTCACAAGCTCAAGGCATTCTGCCAGACCTCTGACTCATTCCCCTCTCATGCGCCCCCACCTCACAGTAGAAGCATCAAACAAGGTTCTAAAGACTGTTGACATCTAATGGAAGCCTTGGGAAGTGCAACATGACCAATATCCCACTCTCTCTTCAATAGGGAATGAGTTGAAAAACGACCAACCTCAGATTTCCCACTTCCTGGTTGGATTTTTTTCTCTGGTTTTTGCCTGCCATATGTGCTTTGTTATACTCACAGACATCATTCAAACTGTTTTAGAAACTTCATAGTGTTTTCTATCCAAATATACTAATACTATGCATATATTAGCAACTGGGACTGAGTAGCAGGCAGTTTACTCTGGGCACCTCTGGGCACCTTATTCATCCAAGCTGCTCAATACTGCCCCAGCCATAAGAAGTTAAATTAAACAGCCATCTCCAGCTGCTGCCTATAGACAAAGATTAGGAATCACTGGCCACTTTAAGGAACATCCATCTCATATGTTTAAACTGTATTCTATAATATGCCACTGTATTGTAGTCCAATGCCACTCTGACATACAGTGCCTTGCGAAAGTATTCGGCCCCCTTGAACTTTGCAACCTTTTGCCACATTTCAGGCTTCAAACATAAAGATATAAAACTGTATTGTTTTGTGAAGAATCAACAACAAGCGGGACACAATCATGAAGTGGAACGACATTTATTGGATATTTAAAACTTTTTTAACAAATCAAAAACTGAAAAATTGGGCGTGCAAAATTATTCAGCCCCTTTACTTTCAGTGCAGCAAACTCTCTCCAGAAGTTCAGTGAGGATCTCTGAATGATCCAATGTTGACCTAAATGACTAATGATGATAAATACAATCCACCTGTGTGTAATCAAGTCTCCGTATAAATGCACCTGCACTGTGATAGTCTCAGAGGTCCGTTAAAAGCGCAGAGAGCATCATGAAGAACAAGGAACACACCAGGCAGGTCCGAGATACTGTTGTGAAGAAGTTTAAAGCCAGATTTGGATACAAAACGATTTCCCAAGCTTTAAACATCCCAAGGAGCACTGTGCAAGCAATAATATTGAAATGGAAGGAGTATCAGACCACTGCAAATCTACCAAGACCTGGCCGTCCCTCTAAACTTTCAGCTCATACAGACTGATCAGAGATGCAGCCAAGAGGCCCATGATCACTCTGGATGAACTGCAGAGATCTACATCTGAGGTGGGAGACTCTGTCCATAGGACAACAATCAGTCATATATTGCACAAATCTGGCCTTTATGGAAGAGTGGCAAGAAGAAAGCCATTTCTTAAAGATATCCATAAAAAGTGTTGTTTAAAGTTTGCCACAAGCCACCTGGGAGACACACCAAACATGTGGAAGAAGGTGCTCTGGTCAGATGAAACCAAAATGGAACTTTTTGGCAACAATGCAAAACGTTATGTTTGGCGTAAAAGCAACACACCATCCCCACTGTCAAACATGGTGGTGGCAGCATCATGGTTTGGGCCTGCTTTTCTTCAGCAGGGACAGGGAAGATGGTTAAAATTGATGGGAAGATGGATGGAGCCAAATACAGGACCATTCTGGAAGAAAACCTGATGGAGTCTGCAAAAGACCTGAGACTGGGACGGAGATTTGTCTTCCAACAAGACAATGATCCAAAACATAAAGCAAAATCTACAATGGAATGGTTCAAAAATAAACATATCCAGGTGTTAGAATGGCCAAGTCAAAGTCCAGACCTGAATTCAATCGAGAATCTGTGGAAAGAACTGAAAACTGCTGTTCACAAATGCTCTCCATCCAACCTCACTGAGCTCGAGCTGTTTTGCAAGGAGGAATGGGAAAAAATGTCAGTCTCTCGATGTGCAAAACTGATAGAGACATACCCCAAGCGACTTACAGCTGTAATCGCAGCAAAAGGAGGCGCTACAAAGTATTAACTTAAGGGGGCTGAATAATTTTGCATGCCCAATTTTTAAGTTTTTGATTTGTTAAAAAAGTTTGAAATATCCAATAAATGTCGTTCCACTTCATGATTGTGTCCCACTTGTTGTTGATTCTTCACAAAAAAATACAGTTTTATATCTTTATTTTTGAAGCCTGAAATGTGGCAAAACGTCGCAAAGTTCAAGGGGGGCGAATACTTTCGCAAGGCACTGTATATGTATATATTCTTAATCCATTCCTTACTTAGATTTACGTGTATTTTGGGTATATGTTGTGAAACTGTTAGATATTACTTGTTTGATATTACTGCACTGTCGGAGTTAGAAGCACAAGCATTTCGCTACACCCGCAATAACATCTGCTTTACATGTGTATGTGACCAATACATTTGATTTGATTTGATCAACCACCCACCCAGCAGTAGCATCCAACAACCCAGCAGTAGCATCCATCCACCCAGCAGTAGCATCCATCCACCAGCAGTAGCATCCATCCACCCAGCAGTAACATCCATCCACCCAGCAGTAACATCCATCCACCCAGCAGTAATCCATCCACCCAGCAGTAGCATCCATCCACCCAGCAGTAGCATTCATCCACCCAGCAGTAACATCCATCCACTCAGCAGTAATCCATCCACCCAGCAGTAGCATCCATCCACCCAGCAGTAACATCCATCCACTCAGCAGTAATCCATCCACCCAGTAGTAACATCCATCCACTCAGCAGTAACATCCATCCACCCAGCAGTAACATCCATCCACCCAGCAGTAGCATCCATCCACCCAGCAGTAACATCCATCCACCCAGCAGTAACATTATACAGTCTGGTTAATAATAATCTTAGTTATCTTAGTTGCTGTCTGCCATGGTCAGATGGTCTGAGTTAAAAACAGAGGAATGCAGAGGAGAGGAGGAGAAAAGAGGAGAGGAGGAGGAGGAGGAGGAATAGAACAGACGCCCCAAGGAGACAGGAAGGAGTCTGCCATTTTGGGATCCACAGCAGGAATTCTGGAATGGCGTCATTGAGTGACTCAGTAAAACAGATACTTAAAGGCACAGACGCACAAACACACACACACACACACACACACACACACACACACACACACACACACACACACACACACACACACACACACACACACACACACACACACACACACACACACACACACACACACACACACACACACACACACACACAGACATTCGTTTTACTCTCCTTGTGGGGACCAAACAATTGATTCCCATTCAAAAACCTATTTTCCCTAACCCCTAACCCTAAACATAACCCTAACCCTGACCTTAACCCTGACCGTAACCTCAAACTCCTAACCCTAATTCTCACCCTAATTCTAACCCTAAACCTAAGCCATAAAATAGCCTTTTTCCTTGTGGGGACTGGGGAATTGTCCTTGTTTTACTATCCTTGTGAGGACTTATGGTCACCACAAGGATAATAAAACCAAACACACACACAGTCAGAGGGTGTACGACTACAAGCAGTAGACTTCCCTCACAGGTTGATGCTCCAGTTTTCACAATACCATGTGTGTGTGCAAAGACAGTAGTTTGTAAACAAAGACTCTGAATGCTAATTGATAGCTATGACGAGTTTGATCAAATTCCAGCCTTGGTCTGCGTGATGTATTCGGGACGCTCTCACAGAACTATATGTGAACACAATGAAAGTTTACACTCTGGGTGTGTGACTGGTCTCTATTTGTAGCTGGGAGGTATAGGGTATCCCATGAGTTATAGCAGGGATACTTCATATGACCTCATATCCTGTCTTAGTCCTGACCTGACCACACTACAACCCTAAAATCACCCAGGACTGACACCACTGGTCTGCCCTGCACCGATGGCGCAATAACAAGCAACACAGTGCTATGAGTGTATGTGGATGACTGTTCATAGTTATTGATAGACACTTAACATGATGTTCCATCTAATGTTCACTCCCTGATAGGACAACAGAATAGAGCCAGACCAATCACAGTTATCGCTATATTTCCTCTCTTTTAATTTGACGATAGCAGAGAGCCTGACCAATCACAATGTTTCCTTTCTCTCTCCTCTTTTCTGATAGGTCAACAGCTGAGAGCCTGTCCAGTCATAATGAGGCAGAGCTACAGAGACGATGTGAGGAGAGACAGCAGGAGATCGACCACATGCAGGAGTTGCTGGAGACCAAGATACAACTCCTGCAGGAGGTACACAAACGTGCACACACACACACACACACACACACACACACACACACACACACACACACACACACACACACACACACACACACACACACACACACACACACACACACGCTGCTAAAGTTGGTTGTAGTCTTTGTTGAGATGAAATTAGTTGTTCTATTATTAGATCAGCTTTAAACACAGACTGATATCCAGACCTTTTCATGTTTTTCTTCCAGGAGGCCGAGCTAGCGCGATGTGAGGCTGGGAGGATGGCCTCCCTGGCTAGGTCTAGCTCCCAGACCCTCTTGGAGGACATGAAGGACAGCCCAGAGGAGGAGGAGAGCACCCAGACCATGTCTCACCACCCCCCATCACACACCAACAGAGACAGGTACACGCACAGTATATGGTCATCCGAGCCAGAATTGAACCAGTGACCTAAAAGCTGTAATTACACACCTTCACACTCATGGAGGAAAGCCTAGGACTCCTACAAGTCCAAGTTTAGCCCACAGTACCTATGGTACTGACCTATCTCTCTCCTCTCTCTCTCTCCTCTCCTCTCTCTCCTCTCTCTCCTCCTGCAGGGTGGTTGAGGAACTGACCTGTGCTCTGCGCTGTAAGGAGGCTCTGATCACTGAGCTGAGTGGACAGAAGAGCATCCTGGCCCTGAAGGTGGGAGAGCTGGAGGGACAGGTAGTGAACCTCTCCTCAACCCTGCTGCAGAAAGAGAGGGATGCAGAGGTATATATCATCCCTGTTACACGTATGAGGAAAAGTGCATGTGTAGGGTCTGCATTGGGGTCAATGGTTCAATAATTTATTGTGTTATTGTATTCATCTATTGTATGTATTTGACTGACTGAGTTCCTGTAGTGTGTACAGGCATGTAATAGCAAGTGAAAAGCTTCATACACAGGGTTTCAGGGACAACTCACCCATCTCTCACCCTAGTCTCACCCATTCCTCACTCACTCATTAGACATAGCTCAATCCTTCCTCACATGTCCCCAACCCCCCTTGCCTCTCCTTTAGCTATAGCTAACATGCTTTTCAAAACCTCCCCCCTCCTCACCCAGTCCTTCTTCATCCATATCTCCCCCGTCCCCACACATGTCAAAAAGATGGAACCACATGGAAACGTGGAAGCACACCTGTTATAGCTACGTAACACACGCAACACACACACATAAACACTCCTGTCAAGAAACACATAGCAACACACACGTAAACACTCCTGTCAAGAAACACATAGCAACACACACATATAAACGCTCCTGTCAAGAAACACATAGCAACACACACACATAAACACTCCTGTCAAGAAACACATAGCAACACACATGTAAACACTCCTGTCAAGAAACACATAGCAACACACATGTAAACACTCCTGTCAAGAAACACATAACAACACACACGTAAACACTCCTGTCAAGAAACACATAGCAACACACACGTAAACACTCCTGTCAAGAAACACATAGCAACACACACATAAACACTCCTGTCAAGAAACACATAGCAACACACACACATAAACACTCCTGTCAAGAAACACATAGCAACACACATGTAAACACTCCTGTCAAGAAACACATAGCAACACACACACATAAACACTCCTGTCAAGAAACACATAGCAACACACACACATAAACACTCCTGTCAAGAAACACATAGCAACACACATGTAAACACTCCTGTCAAGAAACACATAGCAACACACATGTAAACACTCCTGTCAAGAAACACATAACAACACACACGTAAACACTCCTGTCAAGAAACACATAGCAACACACACGTAAACACTCCTGTCAAGAAACACATAGCAACACACACATAAACACTCCTGTCAAGAAACACATAGCAACACACACGTAAACACTCCTGTCAAGAAACACATAGCAACACACACACATAAACACTCCTGTCAAGAAACACATAGCAACACACATGTAAACACTCCTGTCAAGAAACACATAGCAACACACACGTGAACACTCCTGTCAAGAAACACATAGCAACACACACACATAAACACTCCTGTCAAGAAACACATAGCAACACACATGTAAACACTCCTGTCAAGAAACACATAGCAACACACACGTAAACACTCCTGTCAAGAAACACATAGCAACACACACACATAAACACTCCTGTCAAGAAACACATAGCAACACACACGTAAACACTCCTGTCAAGAAACACATAGCAACACACACATAAACACTCCTGTCAAGAAACACATAGCAACACACATGTAAACACTCCTGTCAAGAAACACATAGCAACACACACGTAAACACTCCTGTCAAGAAACACATAGCAACACACACTTAAACACTCCTGTCAAGAAACACATAGCAACACACGTAAACACTCCTGTCAAGAAACACATAGCAACACACACGTAAACACTCCTGTCAAGAAACACATAGCAACACACACATAAACACTCCATAAACATTCATATCCTTTCAGTTGTCAAAATCGTATTTTGATTGAGGAATTCCATGTGGTCAATTTCCACAACACCTAAGGGCAATGAAGAGTGAGGCTCAAAGCCCTGGCTACAACATTGTGAACAGTAAGGAGCAAACCACAACACCTAAGGGCAATGAAGCGTGAGGCTCAAAGCCCTGGCTACAACATTGTGAACAGTAAGGAGCAAACCACAACACCTAAGGGCAATGAAGAGTGAGGCTCAAAGCCCTGGCTACAACATTGTGAACAGTAAGGAGCAAACCACAACACCTAAGGGCAATGAAGCGTGAGGCTCAAAGCCCTGGCTACAACATTGTGAACAGTAAGGAGCAAACCACAACACCTAAGGGCAATGAAGAGTGAGGCTCAAAGCCCTGGCTACAACATTGTGAACAGTAAGGAGCAAACCACAACACCTAAGGGCAATGAAGAGTGAGGCTCAAAGCCCTGGCTACAACATTGTGAACAGTAAGGAGCAAACCACAACACCTAAGGGCAATGAAGAGTGAGGCTCAAAGCCCTGGCTACAACATTGTGAACAGTAAGGAGCAAACCACAACACTGTGAGTCAAGTGATGGATCTCAAGATATATTTATTTAACTAGGCAAGTCAGTTAAGAACACATTGTTATTTACAATGACGGCCTAGGAACAGTGGGTTAACTGCCTTGTTCAGGGGCAGAACAACAGATGTTTACCTTGTCAGCATGGGGATTTGATCTAGCAACCTTTCAGTTACTAGTCCAACGCTCTAACAACTAGGCTACCTGTGGTGCCTAGTCCAACGCTCTAACCACTAGGCTACCTGTGGTGCCTAGTCCAACGCTCTAACAACTAGGCTACCTGTGGTGCCTAGTCCAACGCTCTAACAACTAGGCTACCTGTGGTGCCTAGTCCAACGCTCTAACAACTAGGCTACCTGTGGTGCCTAGTCCAACGCTCTTAACAACTAGGCTACCTGTGGTGCCTAGTCCAACGCTCTAACAACTAGGCTACCTGTGGTGCCTAGTCCAACGCTCTAACAACTAGGCTACCTGTGGTGCCTAGTCCAACGCTCTAACAACTAGGCTACCTGTGGTGCCTAGTCCAACGCTCTAACAACTAGGCTACCTGTGGTGCCTAGTCCAACGCTCTAACAACTAGGCTACCTGTGGTGCCTAGTCCAACGCTCTAACAACTAGGCTACCTGTGGTGCCTAGTCCAACGCTCTAACAACTAGGCTACCTGTGGTGCCTAGTCCAACGCTCTAACAACTAGGCTACCTGTGGTGCCTAGTCCAACGCTCTTAACAACTAGGCTACCTGTGGTGCCTAGTCCAACGCTCTAACAACTAGGCTACCTGTGGTGCCTAGTCCAACGCTCTAACAACTAGGCTACCTGTGGTGCCTAGTCCAACGCTCTAACAACTAGGCTACCTGTGGTGCCTAGTCCAACGCTCTAACAACTAGGCTACCTGTGGTGCCTAGTCCAACGCTCTAACAACTAGGCTACCTGTGGTGCCTAGTCCAACGCTCTAACAACTAGGCTACCTGTGGTGCTGGTTGTTGCAACATAATTTCGTTGAGTCTACCTTTAACACTTTATTCTGTTTCAGAATCAATCCATTACATTTGTATTTGCTGTGTAGCCTTCTGTATGTAACCCATGCAACTAGTCGTGTTCAATCTACCAGTTGTGTAGTGTGTTGTGTTAAGTTGTGTTGTTGTGGCAGCAGGCAGGGTGGTAGTGTGATGCATTTTGTTGGACGACTGTCAACAGAACGCGGTGTACTCTGCCCCTCTCTGAATGGTCTGATCATCCCTACAGCTGTTGTACAGATTTTCTGAGAAGGAGATATTAATTACGCTCTGTGGGACTGATATCACCATTACTCAAACACACGCACAGATGCACACACACACACACACGCACACACACACACACACACACACACACGCGCACACACACACGTACACACACACCTAACTTTCTAAGGCCCCTGTTTCTCTCCCCCACAGTTCTACCAGGAGGAGCTGGGCAGGGAGAGACTACGCATTGAGCAGGAGATGCAGGTGAGTGAATCCTGAAGTGAACACAGAAACTCACTTGAAGCTGGGATCCTAAATGGTGAAACTGTCCATTTGTGATATTACAACAACAAACAAGTTATTGAAAACAGTTTTTTCTCCTCTGACATCATCGCACACACGATAGAAGAGCACAATATGTACTGGAATTTGTTTCACCATGCTGCGCGTCGCTCCTCAGCTCGGCAACAGAAACAATAACAAAGGTGATGGGGCGGCCAGTGGCGCTCTGTCCCCCTACTGCGGATTCCGTCTTTAATATTGCATAATCACTATCAGCTTTGAGTTCTGTATTAAGTTGATTAAAGTGTCTGTACTTTGAGGTGCTAGTCCTACACTACTGTTGAGTCAGTACCCACTTCAGCCAGATCCCACTCTAAGGTGTTGGTGGAGCTTGACCCCTACTGAAGTATAAACACAAAGCACCTCTTAAACCAGACAGCCACATACAGAGTGGTAACATCATGAGCTACAGAATATGTGGTCGGTGGTCACTATATAAGGAAAAATACATTATCAAATTGTAATCACATATAAACTACTTTCTAATATAATTAGGGTTTCTTTGTGGTTAATTGAAACGCCATTGTATTGAATTCAACGTAAACATCATACATTACCCATAGTTACCATATCTTATAACATCTTAGTATATAGCAGCTGCTAGAGCTGAGTAATAAACCGTTCCTAGACCAGTCTGTGTTAGTGTCTCTATGTCTGTTAATGCCAGTATTGTGTTGGTAGCTGTCGGCCCTGAAGGGAGCGGGTCTGGGTTATTTTAGTCAGTGGTAAACAAATGATGTGATGAATTTATGAACAGTCCGCCCACATTCTCTATTCTCATCAGTCACATTCTTAGAGGGGAGCTTCTCACATTACACAATTAACAGGAAAACAGGTATATACAGTAACAGGTATATACAGTATGCAGGTATATACAGTATGAAGGTATATACAGTATGCAGGTATACAGTAAACAGGTATATACAGTATACAGTAAACAGGTATATACAGTAATCAGGTATATACAGTATAAAGGTATACAGTAAACAGGTATATACAGTAAACAGGTATATACAGTATAAAGGTATACAGTAAACAGGTATATACAGTAAACAGGTATATACAGTATGCAGGTATACAGTAAACAGGTATGTACAGTATGCAGTTATATACAGTAAACAGGTATATACAGTATGCAGGTATACAGTAAACAGGTATATGCAGTATGCAGGTATATACAGTAAACAGGTATATACAGTAAACAGGTATACAGTAAACAGGTATATACAGTAACAGGTATATACAGTAAACAGGTATATACAGTATGCAGGTATACAGTAAACGGCATATACAGTAAACAGGTATATACAGTATGCAGGTATATACAGTAAACAGGTATATACAGTATGCAGGTATACAGTAAACGGCATATACAGTAAACAGGTATATACAGTATGCAGGTATATACAGTAAACAGGTATATACAGTATGCAGGTATACAGTAAACAGGTATATGCAGTATGCAGGTATATACAGTAAACAGGTATATGCAGTATGCATCTGTGTTGACTGGAGTGGGGTTAGATAATAGAAATAGATGCTGTGTGTCAAATGAAATGAAATCAAACTTTATTTAAAGTGTCACTATACCTCACATACAGTTGAAAGAAAGCTGCAGTACAATGTATGTGTATCCTGCCATTTTGTTTGGATAATCATCGTCACTTGTTAGTTTTAGTCATCTCTTCTCAGTCATTACCACATATTAGTCGTTATCTATAGCTAGTCATTACCAGAGCCATGTATTTAGAGAGTTGGGCCAATGAGGTTTCTGCATTATGATGCATTCTCATGTCACTACAACATTCTATGGCAGCCATGTTAGAGCGCCATTAACATTACACTGGGAATATTTAAACATTGCTATGTCACTGTCTAGAATTAGAACAATATTCAACATTCTACAGGTTGTCTCAACTCTCTAGATGCATGGCTCTGGTCATATCCATTATTCTTCCTTTGATCCTGTCTCACTGAGACTCCCAGGGCTCTTGGCTCTGGTCATATCCATTATTATTCCTTTGATCCTGTCTCACTGAGACTCCCAGGGCTCTTGGCTCTGGTCATATCCATTATTATTCCTTTGATCCTGTCTCACAGAGACTCCCAAGGCTCTTGGCTCTGGTCATATCCATTATTCTTCCTTTGATCCTGTCTCACAGAGACTCCCAAGGCTCTTGGCTCTGGTCATATCCATTATTATTCCTTTGATCCTGTCTCACTGAGACTCCCAGGGCTCTTGGCTCTGGTCATATCCATTATTCTTCTTTTGATCCTGTCTCACTGAGACTCCCAAGGCTCTTGGCTCTGGTCATATCCATTATTCTTCCTTTGATCCTGTCTCACTGAGACTCCCAGGGCTCTTGGCTCTGGTCATATCCATTATTCTTCTTTTGATCCTGTTTCACTGAGACTCCCAAGGCTCTTGGCTCTGGTCATATCCATTATTCTTCCTTTGATCCTGTCTCACTGAGACTCCCAGGGCTCTTGGCTCTGGTCATATCCATTATTATTCCTTTGATCCTGTCTCACTGAGACTCCCAAGGCTCTTGGCTCTGGTCATATCCATTATTCTTCCTTTGATCCTGTCTCACTGAGACTCCCAGGGCTCTTGGCTCTGGTCATATCCATTATTCTTCCTTTGATCCTGTCTCACTGAGACTCCCAGGGCTCTCGGCTCTGGTCATATCCATTATTCTTCCTTTGATCCTGTCTCACAGAGACTCCCAAGGCTCTTGGCTCTGGTCATATCCATTATTATTCCTTTGATCCTGTCTCACTGAGACTCCCAAGGCTCTTGGCTCTGGTCATATCCATTATTCTTCTTTTGATCCTGTCTCACTGAGACTCCCAGGGCTCTTGGCTCTGGTCATATCCATTATTATTCCTTTGATCCTGTCTCACTGAGACTCCCAGGGCTCTCGGCTCTGGTCATATCCATTATTCTTCCTTTGATCCTGTCTCACAGAGACTCCCAAGGCTCTTGGCTCTGGTCATATCCATTATTCTTCCTTTGATCCTGTCTCACTGAGACTCCCAGGGCTCTTGGCTCTGGTCATATCCATTATTCTTCCTTTGATCCTGTCTCACTGAGACTCCCAAGGCTCTTGGCTCTGGTCATATCCATTATTCTTCCTTTGATCCTGTCTCACTGAGACTCCCAGGGCTCTTGGCTCTGGTCATATCCATTATTATTCCTTTGATCCTGTCTCACTGAGACTCCCAGGGCTCTTGGCTCTGGTCATATCCATTATTCTTCCTTTGATCCTGTCTCACTGAGACTCCCAGGGCTCTTGGCTCTGGTCATATCCATTATTATTCCTTTGATCCTGTCTCACTGAGACTCCCAGGGCTCTTGGCTCTGGTCATATCCATTATTCTTCCTTTGATCCTGTCTCACTGAGACTCCCAGGGCTCTTGGCTCTGGTCATATCCATTATTATTCCTTTGATCCTGTCTCACTGAGACTCCCAAGGCTCTTGGCTCTGGTCATATCCATTATTCTTCCTTTGATCCTGTCTCACTGAGACTCCCAAGGCTCTTGGCTCTGGTCACATCCATTATTCTTCCTTTGATCCTGTCTCACTGAGACTCCCAGGGCTCTTGGCTCTGGTCATATCCATTATTCGTCCTTTGATCCTGTCTCACTGAGACTCCCAAGGCTCTTGGCTCTGGTCACATCCATTATTCGTCCTTTAATCCTGTCTCACTGAGACTCCCAGGGCTCTTGGCTCTGGTCATATCCATTATTCGTCCTTTGATCCTGTCTCACTGAGACTCCCAGGGCTCTTGGCTCTGGTCATATCCATTATTCGTCCTTTGATCCTGTCTCACTGAGACTCCCAGGGCTCTTGGCTCTGGTCATATCCATTATTCTTCTTTTGATCCTGTCTCACTGAGACTCCCAGGGCTCTTGGCTCTGGTCATATCCATTATTCTTCCTTTGATCCTGTCTCACTGAGACTCCCAGGGCTCTTGGCTCTTGTCATTTGGTGGCAGCTTTGAATCCTACACATTTTTGTTGTTGTGTGAGTTTCTCATGAAGCAGCCAAATCCCCAAGGTGCCTCTGGAGGCATTTTACCTTGTAAATCAGCTTGGCTCTAAGATGCAAATGTGACTATCACGGCTGATCTCAGCTCAGATTTCACACAGTGATGTTGTCCCATTGCCTTGGCCACTGCCAGCTGTAACTAAGGCTGAATGGATCACTATTACTCAAATCCATGTAAGTTTCTTTAGAAGACTGAGGAGGAGGAGGGGGTATTTGAAAGTGGAAAATGAATGCACAGGCATAGGCAATGGAATGGCACACATTGAACTTTGGATTTATTTGCCCCATTAAATGACAGAAAAATACCCAAATATCAATATTTTCTGGCCTATAGTTACACCTGATAGTAAGGGTAGAAAGAATGTTCACCTGTCTGTCAGCATGTTCAATATCTGTGTACACAACAGAGCACGACTGTATACAACACAGAAGGCTTGCAAGTGTTTGTATCCATGTATGTCAATGAGTGTGCGTGCAAGGATGTGTGTTGGTGCGCATTTAGTGGCTCGTGTTTCAGCGAGGTTGTCAATAGGTCACGCTGACCTTCTGGTGCCAACTCTGACACACACAGATATCAAGTTCTGTTGTCTAAGATACCTAGCTTCTAATTGGTTCTCCAGACACCACAGCCAATGAGATCAATCTAAATGGCAGGCCATCCAGGAGGGAGAAATGTTATGAATGAAATGCGCTGTGGGTGGCAATTCATGCTGATGCTATTCATGCTACATTTATGCTAATATTTTACCTCCTTTTCCTCCCCAATTTCGATCTTGTCTCATCGCTGCAGCTCCCCAACGGGCTCAGGGGGGCGAAGGTCGAGTCATGCGTCCTCCGCAAACATGACCCGCCAAACCGCCCGCTTAACCCGGAAGCCAGCCGCACCAATGTGTCGGAGGAAACACCTGTCGACCGAGGTCAGCCTGCAGGCGCCCAGCCCGCCACAAGGAGTAAAAGTTATATATTTTTTAATAAAATGTCTGTATGGTGATTTGTTATTTCTAGCTCTCTCTTGCTTGATTGCAGTCTATGCTTAAAGAGGAGTTTGAAGGAATTATGTGATTTAGCAGTGGACTCTGCTGGAGAGTACTGAAGCAGTCCTCATTTTAAACCCCAAATCCTCAACAAACTTAATCAAGGACCCCAACTACCCCCAGACTGTCATTTTAAACCCCAAATCCTCAACAAACTTAATCAAGAACCGCCAACTACCCCCAGACTGTCATTTTAAGCCACCCATAATCAGGCATTAGTGAGGAGCTGACCTAGGACATACAAGGTAAACTCTGCCCTCAGAGAAAATGTCTGCCATACACCATCATATAGTAAGGTAATGAAGCCTACATGGGTTTGAAAATGAAGCATAGTAAATATTAGCACAATCACATACAGGTGTTTGTTATGAATCATGTATTACTCTTGACTTTAAATAAACTGTCAATTTGGTTTAACCAGTCCCTTTAAAATTGTTATTTTACTAGGCAAGTCAGTTAAGAACAAATTCTTATTTATAATGATGGCCTAGGAACAGTGGGTTAACTGCCTTGTTCAGGGGCAGAGCAGGAGATTTTTACCTTTTCCTATCAGCTAGGCCCTCTTGTCCTATCAGCTCGGGGATTTGATCTAGCAACCTTTCAGTTACTGGCCCAATGCTCGAACCACTAGGCTACCTGCCGCCCAAATAACCCATCCCTTTTGGTAACCTATCCCCTTTGGGTTAACCCTTCCCTTTTGATAATCATTCACTTCTGGTTTAACCCATCCCTTTTGGTTTAACCCATCCCTTTTGGTTTAACCCATCTCTTTTGGTTTAACCCATCCCTTTTGGTTTAACCAATCCCTTTTGGTTGAACCCATCCCTTTTGGTTTAATCCATCCCTTTTGGTTGAACCCATCCCTTTTCCAAGAGAGACTTGGACCTAGTAGCCATTTGTAACATTCTGTTCTGAGGCAGCATGCTATTTTGAGAATCAAATCTGATATGTGCAGTCACAGTGTGAGTGCATGACTGTCTGTGTGCACACCCTCAGGGATACACAGTCACTGGTCACTGTGGAAACCTATGAGCCTAAAGCATTCTGGGTAATGTGGTTTTGTACAGCTCATTTATTCACACAAGCCAAACCATATTTTAAATGTTGAAGCCAAATGTGATGTTTCAATGTCATTGGGTTGCCCTTGTCAGTAAGTTCATTTATTGTCAGTAAGTTCATTTATTGTCAGTAAGTTCATTTATTGTCAGTAAGTTCATTTATATGCGGCAGCGTCTCTCATGATGCCTCGTGTTTCTAGAAAAACCGGTTTACCTTCATATGTCAACATATCTGTCTACACCCCTCCATTCACAGCACAGGCTACAATAGCAGTCCCACATGCACCAGTGTCAGTGCAAACTGCACCACTAGTGTCCCTCTCTTTCTTCTGTTCTTGTAGCATATGTAGTCGTAGTAACCGGTTTTATGGCCCTCTTGTCCTATTGTGTCACTGTGTTTCCCTCTCTGCTTTAAATCACTCTTCCTGATGACTAACTGTAATGGATAGCCTTGTGTTGTAGTCTATTTCTCACAGACAGGCACCTGGTTGAAGGCGTTGGAGCCTGGGCCTCCTGTGATATACAGTTCTAGAATAGAATAGAATAGAATAGAATACAGTACAATAATTATTCTTGACCACATATATGTTATATGCTATAACTAGAGTCCAGGTCAGGACATGGTCAGGACATGTGGTCAGACAGGAAAGACTCCAGGCCCTAAGTGTATAGAGTAGAATAGAAGCACTTTGTTGTTACACTCAACAGCAAGCAGCACTATGAGAGCTGTGGCCAGCCCATCTGTTGAGATCTGTTGAGTTCTAGAGCCACTACCGTTACAGTGTATCTTCACTCATACAATCATGTCATACAATCATGTCATACATGCCAGATCTGGACTCTATAAATGGAAAGGTTTATGTTTGTTTCTTCCCGTAACTATTAATAATGTATGAGATATAAAATGTAAATATAAACATCGGAACCATCCACCTTCACTATTATGGAAGCATTTGCCTGATAATATATAATAATATATGCCATTTAACAGACGCTTTTATCCAAATCGACTTACATTTCATGCATGCATACATTTTACATATGGGTGGCCCCGGGAATCGATCCCACAACCCTGGCATAGGGCATAGGAAAATCTATATAAAATGTATCCCCTCTGCTTTGCAAAGCATTAATGGCATTTACTTGTAAGTGTATTTATGAGATCTTATTTGCATTTAGAAGAGGCTCAATATGAGAAAGGAAAGGTTATGCAGCCTGCCCGGTCTGTTCAGTGGAAATTAGTTCAAGTCAACCCTCAGGCTGTGTGTGTGTGTGTGTGTGTGTGTGTGTGTGTGTGTGTGTGTGTGTGTGTGTGTGTGTGTGTGTGTGTGTGTGTGTGTGTGTGTGTGTGTGTGTGTGTGTGTGTGTGTGTGTGTATTATCTAAACATGCTACCCAAGGAAGTAAATGTTTTTTTTTGCTTTGTTAAATATATAATCAATTCCACATTGAATTTGATATCAAATTCTGTATTTACGAAATAACATTGTGACTGAGTATGTGGTTCTGTTTGAGTAATTGGTATTGACCCCATAAAAGCACAAAAATAGCCTGGTGGAAATGAACAAAGCAGAGAAAATTATGTTATTATTGGTTTTCATTTAGATTATTTCTACTGGTTTACAAGAGTTTATGCAAAACACTGGGAATATAAAGTCATTTACATTTCAGAACGTCACTAATGTCACCATGTTACCACACGGTAATATGCATTTCACCTGTTTGTTGAAGCGAATACAAAGCTTAGTGTAGAGTGGACCAGAATAACTAAGGGCATCCTGGGGAGCATTAGAGATCGTCACAGTATTTTATTCAACATCTTTAACAAAATTGACCGCAATGTAGCTCATTATATGAAAGAAAATAACGTGTATTATCGTGTCAGATCGGGCCACTTTTTAACCCCTTGATATAGACGATCAGATATCTTGCACCCCTATTGCATGAAATGGTGCGCTCCGTGCCTGCAGCCAGGTCTAGCCAGTGCTACAAAGCTGCCACATCATTGTGTGCCCAAAGGATCGCGGGGCTGAAGTGAGCTAACTCCACTGTTGACATTGTAAATCATGAATGAATGTCAAAGGATTGCGGAGGACCTGATTGCCGCTACCGAATGAATTGTTTTGGTGTGTCAATTATCCGCGGTGACGACCTTCAGTTAAAGCGATACTACCGTAGCCTAATGTACCGGTGATAATCTATCTGACAGTGCGAGCCTCCCAATGACAGCTAACCAAGTAATGCAGCGGAACGTGCGCGTGCTTTTCTTGTTTTGGTAAACGCGAGATGAAGTCACCTGGAGTGAAAACTCTAGTGGTTTGTGTATTTAGGGAATATGCAATGAGCATGACACCAAAATGACTTTATTTTTCCCTTTCGGACTTTAACCCATCGCTTCAGAATATCCATTACGGAATGCAACATAATCGGTGACCAAGGATACTGGAGTACTTGCTGGCTGCCATCTGCTCAAGCAATATGCAATTACAATTTACCCAAATTCTTCATAGTCCTACTGAAGCAACAACGCTGGTCGGGTTATGAAATAAAAATAGTCATTATGTCAAGAGTATTGGATTTTGTGAGCATCTTACTTGCTGCTGTGTGCATTTCCCTGCAGGCTACCAGTGCCAATATTAGTATTTCCTTAATGACTGCCTATCTGTTGTTTTTATGAAGTTTTAGTGGTATTTATTTATCTTCTGACGAGAGAGAAAGAGGACTGTTACATGCAATATATTCCCATCTTCAATGATCTTACACACAGAGTTTTAAAGGGATTCTTCCGATGGATGAGCATTAGTCATATTGGAGCTAATAGCATCCTCTCATTCACCTCCATCAATCAAATGTTATTTATTATTTATAGGACACTTGACAGTAAACAGCCAGAACCTTTGTTTTTATCATTAAAAACAAAGGTTATTTCACCATTAGACTAACCAAGCTAAGGTGATTGGCCTCCGTCTGAGTGTGTGTGTGGAATGCTGGATATCAGAATGAAGGAGGCGTGTCGTATCTGCGCTCGTGAGCTCTGCGGTAACCAACGCCGGTGGATCTTCCACCCCGCCTCCAAACTCAACCTCCAAGTGCTTCTGTCCCACGCCCTGGGGCGAGAGCTGACCCGGGACGGGCGCGGCGAATTTGCCTGCTCCAAGTGTGCCTTCATACTGGAGCGTATGTATAGGTTTGATACGGTCGTCGCCCGCGTGGAGGCTCTGTCTATCGAACGGCTGCAGAGGCTGCTCCAGGAGAAACACCGGCTACGGGGTCTCATCGGAGGCCTCTACCGGAAGACCAACGGGGAGGAGGGTGGCGGTGGTGGAGGGGTCATTACCAGGCCTGGGGGTACGGGAGGAGGGGTACAGGGGGAAGGTATGGTGGACATGTCTGGTCTGACCCATGCTAAGTACTGTGCTCTGCTCCAGGAGGACTTGGTGTACTCTCTGTATGAGTCCTGGGCTGAAGAGGGGTTGGAGTTCGGGGGTCACCACCATCCTCATCATGGGCATTGCCCTCAATACCCAGGGTCAGAGGTGACGGCTGTAGGGTCACAACGCTGTGGGAAAGTCACACCTTCACGTAGGAAGTGCCAAGGGTGCACAGCGTGGCGAGTCGTGGACTCGGACTATGAGGCTGTGTGTAAAGTACCAAGGAAGTTGGCACGAAGTATTTCCTGTAGCCCATCGACGAGGTATTCGGCCAGTGTGATTGGAGTAGAAAGAGGTAGAGAAGGGGAGGAAGAGCCAGAGGGGACCCACTCCTCGCTCACACTGATCCCTGGGTCCAAGCTTCAGTCCCGGGCTTCCGACAGTGACCGTACCCTGGCGGGTCGAGCCAGCTCCAGCCCCTCCATAGACTCCTTGGACATAGCTGGAGAATCTACCCGGCTGTCTGCTATCCAAGACGGGGCCGAGGGGCTAGGGTACTCCCGGGACCCCCTGGATGACCGGTTCTCTGACTCCCTGTCTGAGGAGCACGACCTGGTGACCCCGCTGAGATCCGCATCCCACCTCTCCCTGGCCCTCTGCCTGGTCCAGAATTGTGTGTACCGGCCTGTCCAGAGCCCCAAGGGAAGCAGATTGCCTGTGCTGCTCAGACAGAGCCCCAGCGATGGAGGCTCTAGACTTAGCTTCTATGAGCCGGCCTTGGGGTTGCTGCATCGAGGTCCGAATGGAGAGGGGGAGATCCATGGCCATGTACCTGACGTGGAGGCCCCTCTGATCAGGCTGGACAGTGAGATGGATGGGGGTCTGGACCTGGCTGAGATGGAGGAGCTGTGGGAGGATCTGTATCATGAGTGTCCTCCTCCACGCCCCCACCAGGTATACCACAGCAGCTCTCCAGTCAGCTCTCCAGCCAGCTCTGGACATCGGCTCACTAATCTAATTTTATTGTCTTTGCTCAAACTTGCCAGATACTGAAATCAGAAGGAGTGTTTTTCTTTCAATAGGATACCTTATTTTACTACAAATCGTATTTGTGGCATATTTAATCATCTGTTAGATGTAAAGAATATTCCAGGAGGTTACTTGGTAGTCTGGGAATCCAGCACACAGTGCAGTGCTTCCAACCGTGAGAATATTCCCATTCTCTCCATACCCCTAGCTAATTAGCTGGGTAATCCAGCTGTCCATCTCCATCACCTAAACCTCTCCAGAGAAGATGCACATTAGAGGATGTGCACTCTGTAGCACTTAAATCTGTGTGTGTGTGTGTGTGTGTGTGTGTGTGTGTGCGTGCGCGTGTATGTGAGTAGCATAGCGTAGGGTAATGTAGGGTAGTGTAGTGTAATGTAGTGTAGCGTAGGGTAATGTAGGATAGCGTAGCATAGGGTAGTGTAATGTAGCGTAGGGTAGGGAAATGTAGGATAGCGTAGCATAGGGTAGTGTAATGTAGCGTAGGGTAGCATAGGGTAGTGTAGTGTAATGTAGCGTAGGGTAATGTAGTGTAGCGTAGGGTAATGTAGGATAGCGTAGCATAGGGTAGTGTAATGTAGCGTAGGGTAGCATAGGGTAGTGTAGTGTAGCGTAGGGTAGTGTAGCGTAGCATAGGGTAGTGTAATGTAGCGTAGGGTAGCATAGGGTAGTGTAATGTAGCATAGGGTAGTGTAATGTAGCGTAGGGTAGTGTAGCGTAGCATAGGGTAGTGTAATGTAGCGTAGGGTAGCATAGGGTAGTGTAGTGTAGCGTAGGGTAGTGTAGCGTAGCATAGGGTAGTGTAATGTAGCGTAGGGTAGCATAGGGTAGTGTAATGTAGCGTAGGGTAATGTAGGGTAGCATAGGGTAGTGTAATGTAGCGTAGGGTAGCATAGGGTAGTGTAATGTAGCGTAGGGTAGCATAGGGTAGTGTAATGTAGCGTAGGGTAATGTAGGGTAGAGTAGCGTAGCGAGAACCTATAAATATAGGATGTGAGTGCTGACATGTTAATGCTGAAAGGGTGATGCTAACACACTGGTTATGTAAGATAGGTTAAGAGCAGCACAGAGCACTTGATACACCCCCCCCCCTCCCCCTGCACACACACAAACACACACACACACACACACACAAACACACACACACACACACACACACACACACAAACACAAACACACACGCACACACACACACACACATACACACACACATACACACAAGAGAATATCCTCAGGATAAATCTGCTTTTAGTAACACAGATGAGTAAACATAATGTTTGGTCCAGTTACCAACACAGCACTGAAGGTTGGGGTCAATTCCATTTCAAATCCAGCCTAGCTGGTAAAAGTGTTCTTCCTGAACTGACTAGAATTGAAATGGAATTGACTCTAACCCTGCAGCCCAGCTTGGTGCAGGTTGGATTGTAATTCCGTTTTGTCTGGCTACAGCAGGTTAACCGCTGTGTGTGTGTGTGTCTGTGTGTGTGTGTGTGTGTGTGTGTATTCCAGACTCTGATCGAGGAGCAGCATAGCCAGTTGAACCAGTATGAATGTGCAGCAGGTCAGTGTATCAGTGAGCTGCAGAAGGCCCAGCTCCAGGTCCAGTCCCTGCAGACCAAGATCCAGGAGAGCGAGGCCAACAACACGGTACAGCTACACAGAGACATTACACATCCATACAACACACACCAAACAGCACAGCTACACAGAGACATTACACATCCATACAACACACACCAAACAGCACAGCTACACAGAGACATTACACATCCATACAACACACACCAAACAGCACAGCTACACAGAGACATTACACATCCATACAACACACACCAAACAGCACAGCTACACAGAGACATTACATATCCATACAACACACACCAAACAGCACAGCTACACAGAGATATTACACATACAACACACACCAAACAGCACAGCTACACAGAGACATTACATATCCATACAACACACACCAAACAGCACAGCTACACAGAGATATTACACATACAACACACACCAAACAGCACAGCTACACAGAGACATTACATATCCATACAACACACACCAAACAGCACAGCTACACAGAGATATTACACATACAACACACACCAAACAGCACAGCTACACAGAGACATTACACATCCATACAACACACACCAAACAGCACAGCTACACAGAGACATTACACATACAACACACACCAAACAGCACAGCTACACAGAGACATTACATATCCATACAACACACACCAAACAGCACAGCTACACAGAGATATTACACATACAACACACACCAAACAGCACAGCTACACAGAGACATTACACATCCATACAACACACACCAAACAGCACAGCTACACAGAGACATTACACATACAACACACACCAAACAGCACAGCTACACAGAGACATTACACATACAACACACACCAAACAGCACAGCTACACAGAGATATTACACATACAACACACACCAAACAGCACAGCTACACAGAGACATTACCCATCCATACAACACACACACCAAACAGCACAGCTACACAGAGATATTACACATACAACACACACCAAACAGCACAGCTACACAGAGACATTACACATCCATACAACACACACCAAACAACACAGCTACACAGAGACATTACATATCCATACAACACACACCAAACAGCACAGCTACACAGAGACATTACACATCCATACAACACACACACCAAACAGCACAGCTACACAGAGACATTACACATCCATACAACACACACCAAACAGCACAGCTACACAGAGACATTACCCATCCATACAACACACACCAAACAGCACAGCTACACAGAGACATTACATATCCATACAACACTCACCAAACAGCACAGCTACACAGAGATATTACACATACAACACACACCAAACAGCACAGCTACACAGAGACATTACCCATCCATACAACACACACCAAACAGCACAGCTACACAGAGACATTACACATACAACACACACCAAACAGCACAGCTACACAGAGACATTACACATACAACACACACCAAACAGCACAGCTACACAGAGACATTACATATCCATACAACACACACCAAACAGCACAGCTACACAGAGACATTACACATACAACACACACCAAACAGCACAGCTACACAGAGATATTACATATCCATACAACACACACCAAACAGCACAGCTACACAGAGACATTACATATCCATACAACACACACCAAACAGCACAGCTACACAGAGACATTACACATACAACACACACCAAACAGCACAGCTACACAGAGACATTACCCATCCATACAACACACACACCAAACAGCACAGCTACACAGAGACATTACACATCCATACAACACACACACCAAACAGCACAGCTACACAGAGATATTACACATACAACACACACCAAACAGCACAGCTACACAGAGACATTACATATCCATACAACACACACCAAACAGCACAGCTACACAGAGACATTACACATACAACACACACCAAACAGCACAGCTACACAGAGACATTACATATCCATACAACACACACCAAACAGCACAGCTACACAGAGACATTACACATACAACACACACCAAACAGCACAGCTACACAGAGACATTACACATACAACACACACCAAACAGCACAGCTACACAGAGATATTACACATACAACACACACCAAACAGCACAGCTACACAGAGATATTACACATACAACACACACCAAACAGCACAGCTACACAGAGACATTACACATCCATACAACACACACACCAAACAGCACAGCTACACAGAGACATTACACATCCATACAACACACACCAAACAGCACAGCTACACAGAGATATTACATATCCATACAACACACACCAAACAGCACAGCTACACAGAGATATTACATATCCATACAACACACACCAAACAGCACAGCTACACAGAGACATTACCCATCCATACAACACACACCAAACAGCACAGCTACACAGAGACATTACCCATCCATACAACACACACCAAACAGCACAGCTACACAGAGATATTACACATACAACACACACCAAACAGCACAGCTACACAGAGACATTACATATCCATACAACACACACCAAACAGCACAGCTACACAGAGACATTACACATACAACACACACCAAACAGCACAGCTACACAGAGACATTACACATACAACACACACCAAACAGCACAGCTACACAGAGACATTACACATACAACACACACCAAACAGCACAGCTACACAGAGACATTACACATACAACACACGCACCAAACAGCACAGCTACACAGAGACATTACACATCCATACAACACACACCAAACAGCACAGCTACACAGAGACATTACACATACAACACACACCAAACAGCACAGCTACACAGAGACATTACACATCCATACAACACACACCAAACAGCACAGCTACACAGAGACATTACACATCCATACAACACACACCAAACAGCACAGCTACACAGAGACATTACATATCCATACAACACACACCAAACAGCACAGCTACACAGAGATATTACACATACAACACACACCAAACAGCACAGCTACACAGAGACATTACATATCCATACAACACACACCAAACAGCACAGCTACACAGAGACATTACATATCCATACAACACACACCAAACAGCACAGCTACACAGAGACATTACACATCCATACAACACACACCAAACAGCACAGCTACACAGAGATATTACATATCCATACAACACACACCAAACAGCACAGCTACACAGAGACATTACATATCCATACAACACACACCAAACAGCACAGCTACACAGAGATATTACATATCCATACAACACACACCAAACAGCACAGCTACACAGAGACATTACACATACAACACACACCAAACAGCACAGCTACACAGAGATATTACATATCCATACAACACACACACCAAACAGCACAGCTACACAGAGATATTACACATACAACACACACCAAACAGCACAGCTACACAGAGACATTACACATACAACACACACCAAACAGCACAGCTACACAGAGACATTACCCATCCATACAACACACACCAAACAGCACAGCTACACAGAGACATTACACATACAACACACACCAAACAGCACAGCTACACAGAGATATTACACATACAACACACACCAAACAGCACAGCTACACAGAGACATTACACATACAACACACACCAAACAGCACAGCTACACAGAGACATTACCCATCCATACAACACACACCAAACAGCACAGCTACACAGAGACATTACATATCCATACAACACACACCAAACAGCACAGCTACACAGAGACATTACACATCCATACAACACACACCAAACAGCACAGCTACACAGAGATATTACACATACAACACACACCAAACAGCACAGCTACACAGAGACATTACACATCCATACAACACACACCAAACAGCACAGCTACACAGAGATATTACACATCCATACAACACACACCAAACAGCACAGCTACACAGAGACATTACACATCCATACAACACACACCAAACAGCACAGCTACACAGAGATATTACATATCCATACAACACACACCAAACAGCACAGCTACACAGAGATATTACACATACAACACACACCAAACAGCACAGCTACACAGAGACATTACCCATCCATACAACACACACCAAACAGCACAGCTACACAGAGACATTACACATACAACACACACCAAACAGCACAGCTACACAGAGACATTACATATCCATACAACACACACCAAACAGCACAGCTACACAGAGACATTACACATACAACACACACCAAACAGCACAGCTACACAGAGACATTACACATACAACACACACCAAACAGCACAGCTACACAGAGACATTACACATACAACACACACCAAACAGCACAGCTACACAGAGACATTACACATACAACACACACCAAACAGCACAGCTACACAGAGATATTACACATACAACACACACCAAACAGCACAGCTACACAGAGATATTACACATACAACACACACCAAACAGCACAGCTACACAGAGACATTACATATCCATACAACACACACCAAACAGCACAGCTACACAGAGATATTAAACATACAACACACACCAAACAGCACAGCTACACAGAGACATTACCCATCCATACAACACACACCAAACAGCACAGCTACACAGAGACATTACACATACAACACACACCAAACAGCACAGCTACACAGAGACATTACATATCCATACAACACACACCAAACAGCACAGCTACACAGAGACATTACACATACAACACACACCAAACAGCACAGCTACACAGAGACATTACACATACAACACACACCAAACAGCACAGCTACACAGAGACATTACACATACCAAACAGCACAGCTACACAGAGACATTACATATCCATACAACACACACCAAACAGCACAGCTACACAGAGACATTACCCATCCATACAACACACACACCAAACAGCACAGCTACACAGAGACATTACACATCCATACAACACACACCAAACAGCACAGCTACACAGAGACATTACACATACAACACACACCAAACAGCACAGCTACACAGAGACATTACATATCCATACAACACACACCAAACAGCACAGCTACACAGAGACATTACACATACAACACACACCAAACAGCACAGCTACACAGAGACATTACACATACAACACACACCAAACAGCACAGCTACACAGAGACATTACATATCCATACAACACACACCAAACAGCACAGCTACACAGAGACATTACATATCCATACAACACACACCAAACAGCACAGCTACACAGAGACATTACACATACAACACACACCAAACAGCACAGCTACACAGAGACATTACACATACAACACACACCAAACAGCACAGCTACACAGAGACATTACACATACAACACACACCAAACAGCACAGCTACACAGAGACATTACACATACAACACACACACCAAACAGCACAGCTACACAGAGATATTACCCATCCATACAACACACACCAAACAGCACAGCTACACAGAGACATTACACATCCATACAACACACACCAAACAGCACAGCTACACAGAGACATTACACATACAACACACACCAAACAGCACAGCTACACAGAGACATTACACATCCATACAACACACACCAAACAGCACAGCTACACAGAGACATTACACATCCATACAACACACACCAAACAGCACAGCTACACAGAGACATTACACATACAACACACCAAACAGCACAGCTACACAGAGACATTACACATCCATACAACACACACCAAACAGCACAGCTACACAGAGACATTACATATCCATACAACACACACCAAACAGCACAGCTACACAGAGACATTACATATCCATACAACACACACCAAACAGCACAGCTACACAGAGATATTACACATACAACACACACCAAACAGCACAGCTACACAGAGACATTACATATCCATACAACACACACCAAACAGCACAGCTACACAGAGACATTACACATCCATACAACACACACCAAACAGCACAGCTACACAGAGACATTACACATCCATACAACACACACCAAACAGCACAGCTACACAGAGACATTACACATACAACACACACCAAACAGCACAGCTACACAGAGATATTACACATACAACACACACCAAACAGCACAGCTACACAGAGACATTACACATCCATACAACACACACCAAACAGCACAGCTACACAGAGACATTACACATACAACACACACCAAACAGCACAGCTACACAGAGATATTACACATCCATACAACACACACACCAAACAGCACAGCTACACAGAGACATTACACATACAACACACACACCAAACAGCACAGCTACACAGAGACATTACACATCCATACAACACACACACCAAACAGCACAGCTACACAGAGATATTACACATCCATACAACACACACACCAAACAGCACAGCTACACAGAGACATTACATATCCATACAACACACACCAAACAGCACAGCTACACAGAGACATTACACATACAACACACACCAAACAGCACAGCTACACAGAGATATTACACATCCATACAACACACACACCAAACAGCACAGCTACACAGAGACATTACATATCCATACAACACACACCAAACATCACAGCTACACAGAGACATTACACATACAACACACACACCAAACAGCACAGCTACACAGAGACATTACACATCCATACAACACACACCAAACAGCACAGCTACACAGAGATATTACACATCCATACAACACACACCAAACAGCACAGCTACACAGAGACATTACACATCCATACAACACACACACCAAACAGCACAGCTACACAGAGACATTACATATCCATACAACACACACCAAACAGCACAGCTACACAGAGACATTACATATCCATACAACACACACACCAAACAGCACAGCTACACAGAGACATTACATATCCATACAACACACACCAAACAGCACAGCTACACAGAGATATTACACATACAACACACACCAAACAGCACAGCTACACAGAGACATTACACATCCAACACACACCAAACAGCACAGCTACACAGAGACATTACACATACAACACACACCAAACAGCACAGCTACACAGAGACATTACACATCCATACAACACACACCAAACAGTACAGCTACACAGAGACATTACACATACAACACACACCAAACAGCACAGCTACACAGAGATATTACATATCCATACAACACACACCAAACAGCACAGCTACACAGAGACATTACATATCCATACAACACACACCAAACAGCACAGCTACACAGAGATATTACACATACAACACACACCAAACAGCACAGCTACACAGAGACATTACATATCCATACAACACACACCAAACAGCACAGCTACACAGAGATATTACACATACAACACACACCAAACAGCACAGCTACACAGAGACATTACACATCCATACAACACACACCAAACAGCACAGCTACACAGAGATATTACACATACAACACACACCAAACAGCACAGCTACACAGAGACATTACATATCCATACAACACACACCAAACAGCACAGCTACACAGAGATATTACACATACAACACACACCAAACAGCACAGCTACACAGAGACATTACATATCCATACAACACACACACATGCACACAAGCATGTGCATTCACACGTGCACACTCAGCGCACACACACTCACGCGCACACACCAAACAGCACTGCTACAGAGAAACATTGGAGCACATAAGAATAAATGTCTCCCTCTCCCTCTCCCTCTTCCTCTCCCTCTTCCTCTCCCTCTCCCTCTTCCTCTTCCTCTCCCTCTCCCCCTCTCCAGAAGCTGCAGGAGAAGCTCAGTGAGATGGAGTGTGATCTGCGTTCTATCCGTCAGGCAGCTCAGAACCAGGAACACACCATCCAGGGCCTGACCGACTCTGTCAGTACCAAGGACAACGAGGTGTGTGTGGTCTACCATGAATTTACATCACCGCCCCAGAAACATTTGAGATGGCCTAGTGACTAAAATAATACTAATATGTGCCAGTTAGAAGACACTTTTATCCAAAGCGACTTACAGTTAGCCATGCAGACGTTTGGGTGGTCCCGGGAATTAAACCCACAATCCTGCGATTGCAGCACCATGCGCTATCAACTCAGCTACAAAGACCAACCATTTCATCAGCAGTGATTTACAGAATATTCCCAGTGGAGGAAAATGTACCCAATTGTCATACTTGAGTAAAAGTAAAGATACCTTAATAGAAAATGACTCACGTAAAAGTGAAAGTCATCCAGTAAAATACTACTTGAGTAAATTTGGTTTTAAATATACTTAAGTATCAAAAGTAAATGTAATTGCTCAAATATACTTAAGTATCAAAAGTAAAATTTCAAGTATAAATCATTTCAAATTCCTTATATTAAGTAAATCTTTTTCATTTATGGATAGCAAGGGGCACTCTCAAACACTCAGACATAATTTACAAACAAAGCATGTGTGTTTCGTGAGTCCGTGAATCCTCCAGATCAGAGAAAGCAGGGTGACTAGGGATGTTCTCTTGATAAGTGCATTGGATCGTTTTTCTGTCCTGCTGTGCATTCAAAATGTAACAAGTACTTTTGATGTCAGGTAAAATGTATGGAGTAAAAAGTACATTATTTTCTTTAGAAATATACTGAAGTAAAAGTAAAAGTTGTCAAAAATATAAATAGTAAAGTACAAATACCCCCAAAAACTACTTAAGTAGTACTTTAATTAAAGTATTTTTACTTAAGTACTTTACACTACTGAATATTCCTCCTCAGGCCAAGGAGCTGTACCAGTTAATTGAAGGGCAGAACACCACACTGTGTAAACTGAGAGAGATGGCCCACCACAACCAGATCACGCAACATCAGGTGAGACCTCACACACCCCAGACAGATCCTGATGAAACACTGAGAGAGATGGCCCACCACAACCAGATCACACAACATCAGGTGAAACCTCACACACCCCAGACAGATCCTGATGAAACACTGAGAGAGATGGCCCACCACAACCAGATCACGCAACATCAGGTGAGACCTCACACACCCCAGACAGATCCTGATGAAACACTGAGAGAGATGGCCCACCACAACCAGATCACACAACATCAGGTGAAACCTCACACACCCCAGACAGATCCTGATGAAACACTGAGAGAGATGGCCCACCACAACCAGATCACACAACATCAGGTGAAACCTCACACACCCCAGACAGATCCTGATGAAACACTGAGAGAGATGGCCCACCACAACCAGATCACACAACATCAGGTGAAACCTCACACACCCCAGACAGATCCTGATGAAACACTGAGAGAGATGGCCCACCACAACCAGATCACGCAACATCAGGTGAGACCTCACACACCCCAGACAGATCCTGATGAAACACTGAGAGAGATGGCCCACCACAACCAGATCACACAACATCAGGTGAAACCTCACACACCCCAGACAGATCCTGATGAAACACTGAGAGAGATGGCCCACCACAACCAGATCACACAACATCAGGTGAGACCTCACACACCCCAGACAGATCCTGATGAAACACTGAGAGAGATGGCCCACCACAACCAGATCACACAACATCAGGTGAAACCTCACACACCCCAGACAGATCCTGATGAAACACTGAGAGAGATGGCCCACCACAACCAGATCACGCAACATCAGGTGAGACCTCACACACCCCAGACAGATCCTGATGAAACACTGAGAGAGATGGCCCACCACAACCAGATCACACAACATCAGGTGAAACCTCACACACCCCAGACAGATCCTGATGAAACACTGAGAGAGATGGCCCACCACAACCAGATCACACAACATCAGGTGAGACCTCACACACCCCAGACAGATCCTGATGAAACACTGAGAGAGATGGCCCACCACAACCAGATCACACAACATCAGGTGAAACCTCACACACCCCAGACAGATCCTGATGAAACACTGAGAGAGATGGCCCACCACAACCAGATCACACAACATCAGGTGAAACCTCACACACCCCAGACAGATCCTGATGAAACACTGAGAGAGATGGCCCACCACAACCAGATCACACAACATCAGGTGAGACCTCACACACCCCAGACAGATCCTGATGAAACACTGAGAGAGATGGCCCACCACAACCAGATCACACAACATCAGGTGAAACCTCACACACCCCAGACAGATCCTGATGAAACACTGAGAGAGATGGCCCACCACAACCAGATCACACAACATCAGGTGAGACCTCACACACCCCAGACAGATCCTGATGAAACACTGAGAGAGATGGCCCACCACAACCAGATCACACAACATCAGGTGAAACCTCACACACCCCAGACAGATCCTGATGAAACACTGAGAGAGATGGCCCACCACAACCAGATCACGCAACATCAGGTGAGACCTCACACACCCCAGACAGATCCTGATGAAACACTGAGAGAGATGGCCCACCACAACCAGATCACGCAACATCAGGTGAGACCTCACACACCCCAGACAGATCCTGATGAAACACTGAGAGAGATGGCCCACCACAACCAGATCACACAACATCAGGTGAAACCTCACACACCCCAGACAGATCCTGATGAAACACTGAGCAGGATACCGGTTAATGAAGAGCCATAATGACCCAACTGTTGATAGATAGATGGAGACAGACACCCTTCCTCCCCATGGCCAGACTAACCCCAGTGGTTCTTGTTTGTTTGGTCTGCTCTCCCAGGCTCCAGAGGGGGGCAGTGAGGTTGCGGGTCTAGCCCAGCTGCAGGGTGAGTTAGTGGGGGTACAGAGCTCTCTGTTTACCCTGGGTCTGGAGCTGGAAGCCAGTCATAGAGCGCAAAGACAGAGCCAGAGACAGGCTGAGGACCTCACCAGAGCTAAAGACAGACTCCACTCTGACCTAAAGGAGGCACTGCAGCATAGGGAGGTCACTGACAAACACAACCAGGTCAGTGTGTGTGTGCGTGCTTGCGTGCGTCCGTGCGTGTGCGTGCGTGTGTCCGGACCCCTGTGATGTAGGAGGTGTGTGTAACCTATCCTCTGTCCCACCGTAGGACTTGCTCAGTGCCCTGGCTCAGTCCCGCTCTGCGCTGCAGGCTAAAGAGGCTCTGCAGAAGGAGAGCGAGGCAGAGAAACACATGGAGGTTCAGGAGAGAGACAAGACCATCACACAGCTCAAACTCTCCCTACAGGACAAGGAGAGCCAGCTACAGGTGAGACACACACATTCACACACACATTCACACAGACACACACACACACACACACTGAACATACACATTAGTGCACACACATACAGACATAAACACATACACACTAACCCTATCTCGCTCTGTGTGTGTAGGAGTACTCGGAGCTCCTGGAATCTGTAGACAGCTCCAGACCCAGAGATATTCTGATGGACAAACTGAGAGAACGCATCAAGGACAGGGACAGAGCACTGGAGGTAAGAACACACACACATACTGGATAATAATAATAATAATGATCATAATAATCATAATAATAATAATAACATAACAATAATAAGATCATAATTATGTAATGCTAATAATAAGATAATAATAATAACAATACTGATAATAATAACAATATAATAATAATACTGATCATAATAATACTAATAATGATCATAACAACAATATTGATTGATTTATATAGCCCTTCCTACATCAGCTGATATCTCAAAGTGCTGTACAGCAAGCAATGCAGGTGTAGAAGCACGGTGGCTAGGAAAAACTCCCTAGAAAGGCCATAACCTAGGAAGAAACCTAGAGAGGAACCAGGCTATGTGGGGTGGCCAGTCCTCTTCTGGCTGTGCCGGGTGGAGATTATAACAGAACATGGCCAAGATGTTCAAATGTTCATAAATGTCCAGCATGGTCGAATAATAATAAGCACAGTAGTTGTCGAGGGTGCAACAGGTCAGCACCTCAGGAGTAAATGTAAGTTGGCTAATAATGATGATCATAATAATAAGATCATAATACTACTACTAATAATAATAATACTGATCATAATAATAATACTAGCATGATCATAATAATAATACAAATATGATCATAATAATAATAATGATCATAATAATAATAATAATAATACCGATCACAATAATAATAATATGATCGTCATAATAATATTGATAATAATACTACTGATACCGATCATAATAGTAATAATAATACTGATCATAGTAATAATATCGATAATAATAATAATAATATCATCACAATAATAATAAAATGATCATCATAATAATAATACTGATCATAATAATAACAATAATGATGGTCATAATAATAATAATAATATGATCATAATAATACTGATCATAATAATAATAATATTGATAATAATACTAATAATGATGATCATAATAATAATAATATTGATAATAATAATAATAATGGTGATCATAATAATAATAATAATATGATCATAATACTCATAATGATAATACCGATCATAATAATGATAATACTGATCATGATCATAAAGATAATAATAATACTACATGTTCTTTCTCTCTGTCCAGCGGTCTATAGATGAGAAGTTCCGTTGTCTGGAGGAGAGGGAGGAGCAGGTGAGGAGACTACAGCTGGCCCTCCGAGAGAAAGAACGAGACCTGGAGAGACTACGCTGCATACTGCTCAACAACCAGGAGACCATCACGGTACACACACACATTTGCACACACACACACACACACACACACACACACACACACACACACACACACACACACTAAAGAAAGATACCTTGAGCAACAACGAGAATACACACACAAGTACATCTAGAGTTTATACAGTACATTGATATGTTTAGACTGTGTGTCCTACAGTACATTGATATGTTTAGACTGTGTGTTTGTATAGAGTCTGGATGCATTGGTGCGGGGTAAGGAGCTGGACGTGGAGCAGGCAGCAGAAGCCCACAGGAACCTGCAGTGGCTCCAGCAGCAGAGTGAGGAGAGAGAGAAGAGCACTCTGAGAGAGAGAGACACACTCATCAACCAGCTACAGTCTGCCCTGCAGACACGCAGCCGGGAGACACAGGTAAACACACACACACATACAGTACGCAGCCGGGAGACACAGGTAAACACACACACACACACATGGTTAGAGTGTTGGGCCAGTAATTGGAAGGTTGCTGGATCGAGTCCCTGAGCTGACATGGTGAAAATCTGTCGTTCTTCCCCTGAGCAAGGCAGTTAACCCACTGTTCCCCGGACACACACACACACGCTAAACTAAATCTACGCTAGTGAGGACTGGCTATAGCACCAGTTTGCATTCTGTTTGCTCTTGTAACCAAAGTACAACCACTCTACTAATTTCTGCCCATTGTTGAAGCTCTTCATTGTTGGCTGAAATAAGTGACTTGCAATACTAGTCCAACAATAAAATCCTGCTCTTATATCTGACCCTTACAAATACAACAGGTGTACTGATAATGTCTGTCTGTCTGTCTGTCTGTCTGTCTGTCTGTCTGTCTGTCTGTCTGTCTGTCTGTCTGTCTGTCTGTCTGTCTGTCTGTCTGTCTGTCTGTCTGACTGTCTGTCTGTCTGTCTGTCTGTCTGTCTGACTGACTGTCTGTGTGCAGGACCTGACAGCAGCCCTCCTGGCTAAGGTCCAGGCAGGCCCCAGTGAGGTGGTGGAGGAGCTGAAGGCTCGCCTCGCACTGAAGGAGAAACTGTTCCAGGAACTTCTGTCAGACCGCAACCGCCAGAGCCACGAACACCAAGCACAGGTCCAGGACCTGATCAGCACCATCAGCACCAAGGACCAGTACATACAGGTACCACACACACCACTGATCTAGGACCTGTCTCTGACAATCATCTCATATTAGCTTTTCAGTGCACCCAGCCCAACAGCAGTGATAGGGGATAGACATCCAGTAGTATATTCTAGAAATTGAATGATATACTGTAGAATGGACATATAAAGCGAAAGTCGATTTCAGATTCTCTTTTCTTTTTTCCACCTCTCTCTCTCCACACCATTTTCCTCTCCCTCTACTTCCCTACCGCCTCCTCTCTCTCTCAGGACTGCTCTGATAGGCTCTCCCAGGTGATTGGCGAGCGGACGGGCCAGCTGCAGGAGCTGCACAGGCAGCTGTCATCACGGGAACGGGAGATGGGTGAGCTGCGGAAGGAGAGAGAGAGGGAGAGAACGGGAGAGGTAGAGCGACTGCAGAACCTACTAAAAGAGAAAGAGACTTTTATCCAGGTAAATTCTGGGACACTGGAAAACACATTTTGTGAATCTCTCTCTCTCTCTCTCTCTCTCTCTCTCTCTCTCTCTCTCTCTCTCTCTCTCTCTCTCTCTCTCTCTCGCTCTCTCTGTCTGTTATGAAACTGTACATTTCCACACTAGCTTATATCATTTAGACTAGACTCACACAAGCACACATGAGTACCATACCAAAAAACAGAGTCTCAAGTAGTAAAACTGTCATAACATAACACGGTCCTCCCTCTACAGAGTCTGATGCAGGGACAGGAGGAGAGCATGGAGCCCTCCACACCAGAGGGGGCAGCAGAGGTACATGCCATCCAGGAAGAGCTGGAGCTGGTCAGGAAGAAAGAGAGGGAGGCTCAGCTGGAGCTCTCAGCCCTGCGCTCAGCTCTCACACAGGGCCAGCAGCAGGCCCAAAAGCAGGGGGATAGATTTAAGATCCTGGCCCCAGAAATAACAGTCAGGGACCAGCCCTCCAGCACTGACCACCAGGTATCCCTCTCTGCCTAAATTCTTTATTGCCTACAACATTGTCCTTGTTAAGGTCGGGTGTCTAGCCTACCGTGTGGAGTGTGTGTCAACAATTTCTCTCTCTCTCTCGTTCCGTCTCTCGCTCTGTCTCTTCCTCCACCTCTCCTTCCCTCTCTGTCAGAGTGTGTTGGAACAGTTGGTCAATGAGTACCACAGGCTGAACAATGCTTTGAGGGCAGAGAAGAGGCTGTACCAGAGTCTGAGCCACATCCAGACTAGAGGAGACAGGTAGAAGACAGGCTTTTACTGAGGCTAAGAATACACACATCTGGGTACCTAACAATACACAAATCTGGGTACCTAACAATACACACCTGGGTACCTAACAATACACACCTGGCTACCTAACAATACACACCTTGGTACCTAACAATACACACCTTGGTACCTAACAATACACACCTTGGTACCTAACAATACACACACCTGGATATCTAAGAATACACAAATTTGTTGACAGGCAGGTACATACGAAGCTTCAGTGTCGTTAGACATTGTTATATACAGTTGTAGGCCAGGTAAAACTGTTAAAACCATGCAATCAGTTTTGAGGACATTTGTGTTTGTGCGTTGTGTCATTGCCCCTCTCCCAGCAGCTCAGAGAAGACCCAGGCCCTGCTCACAGAACTGGACTCTGTTCAGGCATTGCGAGGGCAACTGGAGGAGGTCCTAACCAGGACCCGGAAGACCGCCCTGGCACTGGAGAGGGCAGCTAAGAGGCAGTCTGACTTTGGAGGTGGGGATGGGCAGGGACCTGCCTACAGGGCTACCGGGGGCACTGTTACTAACTCTCTGGGATATTCTGTCTAGCCATTTCATCATGAGTCAGACAAATGCACTGCAGGTAGAAGTTGCTCTTAGGTGCAGATCTAGGATCAGTTTACATTCACCTAAATCCTAACCTTAACCATTACAGGAAAAAACTCAATGCTGACCTAAGATCAGTGACTATGGGCAACTTCGTTCCTCTTTGGATGACATAGACCCCACACAATAACCGATGCCTGTTCTAACCAACAACACATTTTTGGGGTGGTTTTTAGTTATATTATAATGTGGCAACATGAACCATAGATATCTATTATTCATTATTAATATATTCAGTGTGTTTTGGATTGTTGTTTTTTTATATTGTTTTTGCAAAATGCCTCCGTGTTGCTTGTTCTGTAATGCCATTTTGTACTGGACTGTGTCTCTGTGTCAATGTTTCCAGCCTTATCGTCACAGTGATGTGATGTGGTGTGTAGATAGCCCAGCTCATGCATTACAGTGAAACGTCTTCAAGTCGTCCATCATGTTTTTTTATACCATCTTTGTGTACACAATGTATGCAGGTCCAAGATATACTTCAGCTGAAATCAAGATGATGGCCAAGTAGTTCCCTCTTATAATTCCTGTAACCTCAGATCTGGGTTCCATTCCATGGGTTTTAAAGTGCCTATCATTTGGTTGCAGATATTCTTAGTCTCCGATAATGCATGAACAACTAGATTAGTAGTCAATAGTGTTTGCTTATCAAAGTAAATAAAGTAAGAATCCTTACCCTAGTTATTTGTTGTTGCAAAACTAAAACGTTGCGCTTATCAATCTTAGATACACCACAACCCAAGTGTCTTAGATACACTACAACCCAAGTGTCTTAGATACACTACAACCCAAGTGTCTTAGATACACCACAACCCAAGTGTCTTAGATACACTACAACCCAAGTGTCTTAGATACACTACAACCCAAGTGTCTTAGATACACCACAACCCAAGTGTCTTAGATACACCACAACCCAAGTGTCTTAGATACACTACAACCCAAGTGTCTTAGATACACCACAACCCAAGTGTCTTAGATACACTACAACCCAAGTGTCTTAGATACACTACAACCCAAGTGTCTTAGATACACTACAACCCAAGTGTCTTAGATACACTACAACCCAAGTGTCTTAGATACACTACAACCCAAGTGTCTTAGATACACTACAACCCAAGTGTCTTAGATACACTACAACCCAAGTGTCTTAGATACACCACAACCCAAGTGTCTTAGATACACTACAACCCAAGTGTCTTAGATACACCACAACCCAAGTGTCTTAGATACACCACAACCCAAGTGTCTTAGATACACCACAACCCAAGTGTCTATTTGTTACATTTATAGATAGACTTTGTAATGATCACATAAAATCTGATAAAAACATGATAAGATGATACCTAGTATCATTCGAGATTCGATTGGTTGGGATTGATTATGTTTTAAGGATTTTAGGATGACTGAAGAAATGTTCCATTTAGATTTGGTGATGAAATGCCAACGCAATTCGAAATGGAAAGTAAAAAAAATGATATTTCCTTTTTTATTTTATTTTTTATTGGGGACTGGATTTCCTCTCCCTTTTTGCCTCCTTATGCAACACAACAAACCTTCCCTTCTCCCCTGACTAGTAGAGAACAGATAAGGAGTGTTCTGTCTATCCCTGAGGTGAAAGAAAGAGAAAGTGATGATCATGTGCTTTTCTCATCCCTGTCTGAACAGCCACCTCTTTCTCCACACTGTATCCATAGTCTCTGTGTCCAAAACACACACTCTTTAAGGCCCAGTGCAGTCAAAAACGTGATTTGCCTGTGTTTTACATATATTTCCACACCATGAGTTTAGAATATTCTGTGAAATTGTGAAACTTATGATAATGCCCTTATAGTGTAAGAGCTTCTTGAAAGGACTGCCTGAAATATCTGCTTGTTTTGGTGGGGTGGAGTTAGTTAGTTAATAGAGCAATAAGAAAAAATAAAAATATTCTGCCAATCACAGCTAGTTTTCAGTTTTCCCCTCCCCACTCAGACCACTCCCAGACAGTCTGACCAAAATTCTTGCTTGAGAAATTTCTCTTCACTAAGAAGCAATTTTTGTTTATTTTTTTTACCATTTTAATTGAAAACTATCACAGTATGGTACTTAATTGTTACCCAGAAATTATTCGATAATAAGATAAAAACAGATGCATTGGACCTTAAACCATTACCACACACACACACACACACACACACACACACAAACACACACACACACACACACATATTCTAAGAATATCTTTAAAAGACACATTTTCTTTCATAGAAGAAATAGATCTGTCATGGGAGCTAAACAACCATCTCTCTGTCTTAACCTATGACTTCTCTGCCACTTGCATGACATTGTGGCATGCATTTCCTGCCTGCATGGCTATGTTTGATGTGATGAGTGAACAGTTATTGGCAACTTAAATGCATCAATCACTTACTATTGGGCATAAATAGAATATGATACGGTACTAATATGTGCCTCACACTACGTATAGAAATAGGATGATATGAAGAAGAACATGAATGTACAGAAGGGTATAAAACATGATTTCTACACTGCCTGGATTACTGCCTGTGTGTCACCGTCACTAGCAGGGGCTCCGGTAAGGACTGGACACATGAAGATGTCCCCTAACAGAAAAGACTAGATCACACCCTCTTCATGTAATATCATGGAATGAATTACTACACCATAAATACAGTGCCTTGCGAAAGTATTCGGCCCCCTTGAACTTTGCGACCTTTTGCCACATTTCAGGCTTCAAACATAAAGATATAAAACTGTATTTTTTTGTGAAGAATCAACAACAAGTGGGACACAATCATGAAGTGGAACGACATTTATTGGATATTTCAAACTTTTTTAACAAATCAAAAACTGAAAAATTGGGCGTGCAAAATTATTCAGCCCCTTTACTTTCAGTGCAGCAAACTCTCTCCAGAAGTTCAGTGAGGATCTCTGAATGATCCAATGTTGACCTAAATGACTAATGATGATAAATACAATCCACCTGTGTGTAATCACGTCTCCGTATAAATGCACCTGCACTGTGATAGTCTCAGAGGTCCGTTAAAAGCGCAGAGAGCATCATGAAGAACAAGGAACACACCAGGCAGGTCCGAGATACTGTTGTGAAGAAGTTTAAAGCCGGATTTGGATACAAAAAGATTTCCCAAGCTTTAAACATCCCAAGGAGCACTGTGCAAGCGATAATATTGAAATGGAAGGAGTATCAGACCACTGCAAATCTACCAAGACCTGGCCGTCCCTCTAAACTTTCAGCTCATACAAGGAGAAGACTGATCAGAGATGCAGCCAAGAGGCCCATGATCACTCTGGATGAACTGCAGAGATCTACAGCTGAGGTGGGAGACTCTGTCCATAGGACAACAATCAGTTGTATATTGCACAAATCTGGCCTTTATGGAAGAGTGGCAAGAAGAAAGCCATTTCTTAAAGATATCCATAAAAAGTGTTGTTTAAAGTTTGCCACAAGCCACCTGGGAGACACACCAAACATGTGGAAGAAGGTGCTCTGGTCAGATGAAACCAAAATTGAACTTTTTGGCAACAATGCAAGACGTTATGTTTGGCGTAAAAGCAACACAGCTGAACATACCATCCCCACTGTCAAACATGGTGGTGGCAGCATCATGGTTTGGGCCTGCTTTTCTTCAGCAGGGACAGGGAAGATGGTTAAAATTGATGGGAAGATGGATGGAGCCAAATACAGGACCATTCTGGAAGAAAACCTGATGGAGTCTGCAAAAGACCTGAGACTGGGGCAGAGATTTATCTTCCAACAAGACAATGATCCAAAACATAAAGCAAAATCTACAATGGAATGGTTCAAAAATAAACATATCCAGGTGTTAGAATGGCCAAGTCAAAGTCCAGACCTGAATCCAATCGAGAATCTGTGGAAAGAACTGAAAACTGCTGTTCACAAATGCTCTCCATCCAACCTCACTGAGCTCGAGCTGTTTTGCAAGGAGGAATGGGAAAAAATGTCAGTCTCTCGATGTGCAAAACTGATAGAGACATACCCCAAGCGACTTACAGCTGTAATCGCAGCAAAAGGTGGTGCTACAAAGTATTAACTTAAGGGGGCTGAATAATTTTGCACGCCCAATTTTTCAGTTTTTGATTTGTTAAAAAAGTTTGAAATATCCAATAAATGTCGTTCCACTTCATGATTGTGTCCCACTTGTTGTTGATTCTTCACAAAAAAATACAGTTTTATATCTTTATGTTTGAAGACTGAAATGTGGCAAAAGGTCGCAAAGTTCAAGGGGGCCGAATACTTTCGCAAGGCACTGTACATGATACATTGATTATACTATTTCCTATTGCTCACAGAAAGATGATTATGTTGTACGTACTTCAGTCATAATACTGTAAGTCCTTAATTAGACATTGGAATAGAGGTAGACTGAGCAACACACATACACACCAGTCTTAAATTTGCGGTAAGCTAAACAAACAGAGCCTTATTGTCCCCCGTCACCCACATAGCTATAGGCCCACCCCACCCTAATACACAGTGCCAAGGGTTAAAAGTCAGTTTTAGATGGTTCAAAACAATCCTAACCAAGAATAATATTTTCCATAAGACTCTTCCATTGATCACAAACTGAAGATTGTATTATCCTCATTGTAATTGTTGGCAGATGTGTGTTGCTATAACAACTACACACAATACACATGCCCTGGTACGAGGAAGAGGATTTCATAGTATGAAGCATTTATATGGAAATATGAAGCTATTGGTATTTATTTCAGGGAGATTTAAACTCCTGATTGCTTGACAGATTGTCTTAAAAGTTTGTGGTTGTTATTACGGTTAAATAGCCTTCTACCGACATTTCTGTAGGGGTTGCTACATTTTTCGTTTACCAGGTAGTATAATGTTTCTCCCTACTAAACAACTATAATGAGGTAGTATAATGTTTCTGCCCACTAAACAACTATAATGAGGTAGTATAATGTTTCTACCTACCTAACAACTATAATGAGGTAGTATAATGCTTCTACCTACCAAACAACTATAATGAGGTAGTATAATGTTTCTCCCTACTAAACAACTATAATGAGGTAGTAAAATCTTTTAACCTACCAAACTACTCAAATTAGGTAGTATAGTGTTTCTCCCTACTGAACAAATATAATGAGGTAGTATTCTGTTTCTAGCTACTAAACAACTATAATGAGTTGTATAATGTTTCTCCCTACTAAACAACTATAATGAGGTAGTATAGTGTTTCTCGTTACTAAACAACTATAATGAGGTAGTATAATGTTTTTGTCACGGCCGTAGAATGAAGTAGACCAAAGCGCAGCGTGGTGAGCGTACATATTCCTTTTTATTAGGATGACGCCGACAAAAACAATAAACAATACAAAAACAACCGTGAAGCATAAGCGCATAAGCGCTATGTGCCACAAACAAAGTTAACTACCCACAAAGACAGGTGGGAAAAAGGGCTGCCTAAGTATGGTTCCCAATCAGAGACAACGATAAACAGCTGTCCCTGATTGAGAACCATACAAATAAATACAAAACATAGAAAATAGAACATAGAATGGCCACCCCACATCACACCCTGACCTAACTAAATAGAGAAATAAAACGGCTCTCTAAGGTCAGGGCGTGACAGTTTCTCCCTACTAAACAACTATCATGAGGTAGTATGGTGTTTCTCCCTACTAAACAAGTCGTATCGTGTATCTCCCTACTAAACAACTGTAATGAGGTAATATAGTGTTATTCCCTACTAAACAACTATAATGAGGTAGTATAGTGTTTCTGACTTTTAAATAACTATAATGAGGTAGTATAGTGTTTCTCCCTACTAAATGAGGTAGTATATACAGTTGAAGTCTGAAGTTTACATACACTTAGGTTGGAGTCATTAAAACTAATTTTTCAACCACACCAACATTTTCTTGTTAACGAACTATAGTTTTGGCAAGTCGGTTAAGACATCTACATTGTGCATGACACAATTAATTTTTCCAACAATTGTTTACAGACAGATTATTTCACTTATAATTCACTGTATCACAATTCCAGTGGATCAGAAGTTTACATACACTAAGTTGACTGTGCCTTTAAACAGCTTGGAAAATTATAGAAAATTATGTCATGGCTTTAGAAGATTCTGATTGGGTAACTGACATCATTTGAGTCAGTTGGAGGTATACCTATGGATGTGTTTCAAGGCTGACCTTCAAAAGCAGTGCCTCTTTGCTTGACATCATGGGAAAATCAAAAGAAATCAGCAAGACCTCAGAAATCAAATGGTAGACCTCCACAAGTCTGATTCATCCTTGGGAGCAATTTCCAAACACCTGAAGGTACCACGTTCATCTGAACAAACAATAGTACGCAAGTGTAAACACCATGGGACCACGCAGCCGTCATACCACTCAGGAAGAAGACGCGTTCTGTCTCCTAGAGATGAACATACTTTGGTGTGAGAAGTGCAAATCAATCCCAAAACCATAGCAAAGTACCTTGTGAAGATGCTGGAGAAAACAGGTACAAAAGTATCAATATCCACAGTAAAACGAGTCCTATATCGACATAACCTGAAAGGCCGCTCAGCAAGGAAGAAGCCACTGCTCCAAAACCGCCATAAAAAAAGCCAGACTACGGTTTGCAACTGCACATGGGGACAAAGATCGTACTTTTTGGAGAAATGTCCTCTGGTCTGATGAAACAAAAATAGAACTGTTTGGCCATAATGACCATCGTTATGTTTGGAGGAAAAAGGGGGAGGCTTGCAAGCCGAAGAACACCATCCCAACCGTAAAGCACGGGGATGGCAGCATCATGTTGTGGTGGTGCTTTGCTGCAGGAGGGACAGGTCCACTTCACAAAATAGATGGCTTCATGAGGAGGGGAAATTATGTGGATATATTGAAGCAACATCTCAAGACATCAGTCAGGAAGTTAAAGCTTGGTCGCAAATGGGTCTTCCAAATGGACAATGACCCCAAGCATACTTCTAAAGTTGTGGCAAAATGGCTTAAGGACAACAAAGTCAAGGTATTGGAATGGCCATCACAAAGCTCTGACCTCAATCCTATAGAAACTTTGTGAGCAGAACTGAAAAAGCATGTGTGAGGAAGGAGGCCTACAAACATGACTCAGTTACACCAGCTCTGTCAGGAGGAATGGGCCAAAATTCACCCAACTTATTGTGGGAAGCTTGTGGAAGGCTACCTGAAACGTTTGACCCAAGTTAAACAATCTAAAGGCAATGCTACCAAATACTAATTGAATGTATGTAAACTTCTGACCCACTGGGAATGTGATGAAAGAAATAAAAGCTGAAATAAATCATTCTCTCTCTACTATTATTCTGACATTTCACATTCCTAAAATAAAGTGGTGATCCTAACTGACCTAAGACATGGAATCTTTACTAGGATTAAATGTCAGGAATTGTGAGTTTTTGTGAGTTTAAATGTAGTTGGCTAATGTGTATATAAACATCCGGCTTCAACTTCCGGCTTCAACTGTATTTATCCCTACTAAACAACTATAATGAGGTAGTATAGTGTTTCTCCCTGTAACTATACAACTATAATGAGGTAGTATAGTGTTTCTCCCTGTAACTATACAACTATAATGAGGTAGTATAGTGTTTCTCCCTGTAACTATACAACTATAATGAGGTAGTATAGTGTTTCTCCCTGTAACTAAACAACTATAATGAGGTAGTATAGTGTTTCTCCCTGTAACTATACAGCTATAATGAGGTAGTATAGTGTTTCTCCCTGTAACTATACAACTATAATGAGGTAGTATAGTGTTTCTCCCTGTAACTAAACAACTATAATGAGGTAGTATAGTGTTTCTCCCTGTAACTATACAACTATAATGAGGTAGTATAGTGTTTCTCCCTGTAACTAAACAACTATAATGAGGTAGTATAGTGTTTCTCCCTGTAACTATACAACTATAATGAGGTAGTATAGTGTTTCTCCCTGTAACTAAACAACTATAATGAGGTAGTATAGTGTTTCTCCCTGTAACTATACAACTATAATGAGGTAGTATAGTGTTTCTCCCTGTAACTATACAACTATAATGAGGAAGTTTAGTGTTTCTACCTACTAAACAACGATAATGAGGTAGTAAAGAGTTTCTCCCTACGAAACAAGTAATATAGTGTTTCCCCCTGCTAAACAACTATAATGAAGTAGCATAATGTTTTTCCCTACTAAACAACTATGATGAGGTAGTAAAGTGTTTCTCTCTATAACTATACAACTGTAATGAGGTAGTATAATGTTTTACCTACTAAACAACTATAATGAGTTATTATAGTGTTTCTCCATACTAAACAACTATGATGAGGTAGTATGGTGTTTCTGCCTACTAAACAAGTATAATGAGGTTGTATAATTGTTCTACCTACTAAACAACTATATTGAGGTAGTTTAGTGTTTCTCCCTACTAAACAACTATATTGAGGAAGTATAATGTTTTCCCTACAACTATACAACTGTAATGAGATAATGTTACTCCCTACTAAACAACTATAATGAGTTATTATAGTGTTTCTCCCTAATAAACAACTATAACGAGGTAGTATAATGGTTTCCCTACTAAACAACTATAATGAGGTAATATAGTGTTTCTCCCTCCAACTATACAACTATGATGAGGTAGCATAGTGTTTCTACCTACTAAACAACTATAATGAGGTAGTATAGTGTTTCTACCTACTACTATACAACTATAATGAGATAGTATAATGTTTCAACCTTTGACTAACTGTATGTGTGTATCTGTGTGTGTGTGTGTGTGTGTGTGTGTGTGTGTGTGTGTGTGTGTGTGTGTGTGTGTGTGTGTGTGTGTGTGTGTGTGTGTGTGTGTGTGTGTGTGTGTGTGCATCTCTGTCCATATCCCCAGCACAGAGTGCTCTAGGTCTGTTATGGAAAAACTCTTCTGTTTGTTATACTGACAGTCACATTCCAGTTGCACCTGTCTGGCTGACGTGTGTGTGCGTGTGTGTGTGTGTCAGACATTCTGTTGCTCACTGTAGACAAGAATTTGACAATCTGAAGATTCCACAGTACTTTTTGGCATCTGATTAGTTAACAAACATTATTGCAATGTGAGTGAATTGTGCTTTGCATGCTTCTCTTTGTATATGGTGTACGTGCATGTTAATAATATGTCCAACTCAACTAATACGGGGAAAAAAGGCTGAATGTCGCCATTTTGTTTGTTTTTAAGTTAATTGTGGAATGTCTTCCTGAGGGCCATATGTAGTGACATGGACAGGACACAGAGAGGACCTCTGCTACACACACACCACATGGTTGGGAAAAAGACAAGAGGGGCTGGTCTGTCCTGGTCTGGGCTCAACGTGGGTGTTTGGCTGTCTACTGGTCACATAACATTTCCCTCATGGCTCCTGCTGAAGTGATTCAGACCAGAGAGATGGAGAGTGGGAGGGAGACAGAGGGAGAGGGAGTGAGAGAGGGAGATAGGGAGAGAGAGAAAGAGGAGAGGGATTGGTGGGGTACGTAAGAAAAACAGACTTCGGAAGGAGAGAGAAAAGACAAGGAAGTGTCTGATCTGATCAGTTGGCTGTTGTGTTTTCAGAGCTCAGCACGGAGGAAGAAGAAGAGGAGGGAGATGATGAAGAGGGCAGCACTGATGAGTTCTCAGACAGTATTGAAGACGATGAAGATAAACTGACTGCCAAAAGTCTGGCCTCCACTAAGGTACATGTGGTTCTTTACCTTTAAATCTTAAAGGGATACTAGATTCTACACCAGTCTTGTGCCTCTCATCCCCTTATACAGTCATTGCTTTCATTATAGCTAATGTTGACAATCTTCTACAGATGTAGGATCTTAATTTGAGCCTGATGCTACAGCAGAAAATAATCCTACAACAACAGGAAATGTAAATTATTATGTTGGTTGTGATTGGTGGACATTTCTGTAGGGGTTGCTACATTTTTTGTTTACCAGGTAGTATAATGTTTCTGCCCACTAAACAACTATAATGAGGTAGTATAGTGTTTCTGCCCACTAAACAACTATAATGAGGTAGTATAATGTTTCTACCTACCTAACAACTATAATGAGGTAGTATAGTGTTTCTGCCCACTAAACAACTATAATGAGGTAGTATAGTGTTTCTCCCTACTAAACAACTATAATGAGGTAGTATAATGTTTCTCCCTACTAAACAACTATAATGAGGTAGTATAATGTTTCTACCTACTAAACAACTATAATGAGGTAGTATAATGTTTCTCCCTACTGAACAACTGTAATGAGGTAGTATAGTGTTTCTCCCTACTAAACAACTATAATGAGGTAGTATAATGTTTCTCCCTACTAAACAACTATAATGAGGTAGTATAATGTTTCTACCTACCTAACAACTATAATGAGGTAGTATAATGCTTCTACCTACCAAACAACTATAATGAGGTAGTATAATGTTTCTCCCTACTAAACAACTATAATGAGGTAGTATAGTGTTTCTGCCCACTAAACAACTATAATGAGGTAGTATAACGTTTCTCCCTACTAAACAACTATAATGAGGTAGTATAGTGTTTCTCCCTACTGAACAACTGTAATGAGGTAGTATAGTGTGTGTGTGTGTGTGTGTGTGTGTGTGTGTGTGTGTGTGTGTGTGTGTGTGTGTGTGTGTGTGTGTGTGTGTGTGTCTGTGTGTGTGTGTGTGTGTGTGTGTGTGTGTGTGTATGTGTGTGTGTGTGTGTGTGTGTGTCTGTGTCGTGTCTGTGTGTGTGTTTGTGTGTCTGTGCGTGTGAGTGTGAGTGTGCGTCTGTACGTGCGTGCGTGCGTGTGTCTATGCATGTTAATGTGTGTGTGTGTGTATGTATGTGTGTGTGCATGTGTCTGTGCATGTGTTCATTTGTGTCTATATGTGTGTGTGTGTGTGTGTGTGTGTGTGTGTGTGTGTGCATATCCCCAGCACAGAGTGCTCTAGGTCTGTTATGGAAAAACTCTTCTGTTTGTTATACTGACAGTCACATTCCAGTTGCACCTTTCTGGCTGACGTGTGTGTGTGCGTATGTGTGTGCTGCGTGCATGTATCTGTGTGTATGTGTGTGTGTGTGAGTGTGTCAAAGTGAAAATTACAAACTTCAGAAGACCTTTTAAACCTCAAATACGCTTCTGCATTGCAGGAAACTTCTTCTGCACCAGAGTGATCAAATTAAGATCCTAATCTGTAGCCTGGGTACCAGACTGTTTCTGTATTCAACAACGCTGCATTGTTCCCTTGCCAAATGAGACCATAAAAAAAGCTGTTGGCTTAAGCAGACACAGACCTGTACCCAGACTAACAATGTTAGAGTTGTTTTAACTAATCATTTTCATGTTATGTTGTATTTAAACAAATAATGTAACTGTAGTTATGTTCTTAGGCTTGACCAATTATTATTGACTAATTATGTACACTAATTTCCCCTCTCTCTTATTACCTGTCTTCCCCTCTCTCTTATTACCTGTCTTCCCCTCTCTTATTACCTGTCTTCCCCTCTCTCTTATTACCTGTCTTCCCTTCTCTCTTATTACCTGTCTTCCCCTCTCTCTTATTACCGGTCTTCCCCTCTCTCTTATTACCTGTCTTCCTCTCTCTCTTATTACCTGTCTTCCCCTCTCTCATATTACCGGTCTTCCCCTCTCTCTTATTACCTGTCTTCCCCTCTCTCTTATTACCTGTCTTCCCCTCTCTCTTATGACCTGTCTTCCCCTCTCTTCCCCTCTCTTATTACCTGTCTTCCCCTCTCTCTTATTACCTGTCTTTCCCTCTCTCTTATTACCTGTCTTCCCCTCTCTTATTACCTGTCTTCCCCTCTCTCTTATTACCTGTCTTCCCCTCTCTCTTATTACCTGTCTTCCCCTCTCTCTTATTACCTGTCTTCCCCTCTCTTCCCCTCTCTTATTACCTGTCTTCCCCTCTCTCGTATTACCTGTCTTTCCCTGTCTCTTATTACCTGTCTTCCCCTCTCTTATTACCTGTCTTCCCCTCTCTCTTATTACCTGTCTTCCCCTATTTATTACCTGTCTTCCCTTCTCTCTTATTACCTGTCTTCCCCTCTCTCTTTTACCCTTCTCTTCTCCTTTCTTTTGTGTCCAGAACTCTGTGGTGGCCTGTGGGCAGGGGGTGCTGTCTGGAGGACCTTTGAGCGGAGCACTGTCCCAGGGGGCAGAGGGGCAGGGACAGCAGCTGGCTGAACAGAAGAGGGCACTAGAAGAAGAAGTGGCGGAGATGAGAACACAGCTGGAGACAACCGGCTGCTCCTCCCTAGCCCAGATGAGGTATGTACCTACACAGTACCGAACTTACCTACTTATCTCAGTGTCTCCCATCTACCTACAAGAAGCACAGTCAAAGGCTCACAGTCTGATTGTCATTGCAGCCATTGTTGTTATTGTGGTGGTTGTTGTTGTGGTTGTTGATGTGGTTGTTAATCAGGAATCCTCTGGTGTCTATTTCTTGCAGGAGAACACTGCAGAAGCTACAACAAGAGAATGAAGCCCTGAAAGATAGCCAAGGGGGATTACCGGGTCTAGGAACTCTGGAGGATCCAACAGACATCTGCCAAGGATGGGGACAGGAGGAGGAGGAGGAGGAGGCACAATCAACAGTGGTACCCACCCAGGGCAACCATGGCCCCCCAGCAGTGAGGATGAGAGAGGGGAGGGGGAACAGACAGTATACCAGACCTCACTCCCTAGACCTGGGGACTCTCCTCTCCCATCACCAGCCAGACCAAACAGAAAAGGTACACATACACTCCTCTACCCTAAACCAGTCTATGCCAGAATAGTGTAAACCTCTCTTTCTCTTTCTCTCTTCGCTTACTCTCTATCTCTCCCTCCCTCTTTCTCTGTCTATTTTTCTCCCCCTCTCTCCTCATATCTCTGTGTTGGTATAGCTAGAGCAGTCTATGTAGGGCTGATAATTTATATAAGCATCATGACTGCCTCTGGGCAGCTGCTGCTCCTGGGTTTCAGGCCAAAGAGACCAGAGGAAAGCAGTGTTCTGTGTTGCTGCTGCATGTGCTTTCGGAAATAGAATGCAGGACATATTCACACTTCTTCTACTCTACATGTCAATGTTTTTTTTCCCATAATGACAAGAAAGGTGTCCGATCTCCGTTTGCTGCCTCCTTTATTTTAGCTTGTGATATAACAACAGTTGGACCATAATGGTCTTTCCTAGTCATGTAAAAGTGAATGAGACTTTTTTCCCCCTTTTTTAACACCACTGTTCTGTCTTGTGCCCTATAGGAGGCTGAATCTGATGATGTCACCGGCGATGTGGGCGGGTTCTGGCAGCATATGGATGCGGGTCTCCGTGAGCAGGCGGCGCATCTGCGTTCTGATTTGGCGCTGAGCAGACAGGAGAGCAGAGAGCTGCAGGAGAGACTCATGGTGTCTGAGGCCACAGTACATGCACAGGCTGAACAACTCAAAGACTACAGGGAACTACTCAGTGAGTCCTCTTGCATATGCTGAAAACATAAATACACACACACACACACACACACACACACATACATATACACAGAACACACACACACAAAGAGATGCACAGAACACACAGATACACAGAACACAGACAGATACACAGAACACACACAGATATGTTTATCGAATCAACTAACTATGTTTAATTGTTACCAGATTAAATTAATCATGTAACAATGAACTCATTAGGAATTTGGGGCACCACTAGAGAAGTTGTTTATAGAGTTACCATCTCCACCGCCCGTTTGGGTAAGAAATGTAATGTATTTACATTCAGATGTCTTTGTTCGTCGTCTCTCTGTTGAAAACAATCAGTCCTTCTATGGGAAGGGCTCAATGGGTGTAAGGCTCTGGTTGTCCACCAGAGGTCACAATGTCCTTCGTAGTTGTCTTGGTCTTGTAGTGGAGTGGAGTGTTCAAATAGAACATATCTTCAGATGCACCAATGGTGGTCTGATATGGGATTTACTTCCTTCCCGCCTCATGTCTTTAGTGAAAGTTCTAGGGCCACTTTTACATGCCCAGCTGCAGACTGGCAATGTTAAGGTCTATTTTTTATCTTCTTCACCTTGTGTGGAGATTCAAAGGTCTAACCATTTTCAGCTACACGTTTTCTGGTCTTAGAGTTTCAACCATTTGTAACGTTTAGCTCGCGCTTCACGTTTGCTGGTCTGGTATGTTAATTCTCAGCGAGTCCTTTTTAAGCACTCTGGTCAAATAGGGCGGTTCCATCACACTGACATGCTCTTCTGACCTCATTCAGGGCGTGGCTTAGTTAATGTGCAAAAGGACATGAAAACTAGGATCTCGTTAGAAAACTAAAGCCACATTAATATCTTAAGAAAAATAGTCTCATCGTTCTTCATATTGTATTAACATCATATTGGATGAAAACTTGAAAGCTAGAATGTGTTTCCTTCCTAAATTACAGTATTTGGTTCATACAGTTTTTAATAACATCACAAAATGAAAAGCAATATGACATTATTATTCTTTAGATCCCCACTGACCATTCTTAACATTCCTATCTTAGAAATATTGTGCCAAAGTTCACTCTTTGGACGTTAGAGTTTTTGTGCGGGCAACAGTCTCTCTAGAGACAAAGGCATTCCTTTGGTTGATACTGAAGAGCAGGAAAGGGTTCTCTGCTGCATAATATTTATGATTGGCACCCCCCCGCCCCGTCTCCCTCGTCTCCTCTCTGTGGGAGAGGGGGTATGGCTATCTGTCAGCCATTTGCCAAGCTGATCTAAGGCCTTGGTTCCTCGACCAGGAGAGTCACATACAGATACACAGAACACACATTCAGATACACAGAGAACACATACAGATACACAGAACACACATACAGATACACAGAACACACACGGATACACAGAACACACATACAGATACACAGAACACACATACAGATACACAGAACTCACATACAGATACACAGAGAACACATGCAGATACACAAAACACACATTCAGATACACAGAGAACACATACAGATACACAGAACACAAATTCAGATACACAGAGAACACATACAGATACACAGAACACACATTCAGATACACAGAGAACACACACAGATACACAGAACACACACAGATACAGATACACAGAACACACACAGATACACATAACACACACACACACAGATACACATAACACACACACACACAGATACACAGAACACACACACACAGATACACAGAATATTTTCTTCCTGAAACTCTGTGAAGATGTCAAAGATCGTGAAGTACTGAACTGGTCTGTGTAAAATATACCTAAGTTCCCCCAGAGAAAAGAACCCACACACATACAGTGGCATATACATATTTAAATATGGTATAACTGATTAACTTAATTGAATCACTCAATGTAATTTATTCAATGGTTGTAACGGTTCTCTCTCTCTGTCTTTCTCAGCAGAGACAACAGTTGAGCAGGACAGTAAGCAGGTCCAGGTGGACCTACAGGACCTGGGCTATGAGACCTGTGGCCGTAGTGAGAACGAGGCAGACAGAGAGGCCAGCAGTCCAGGTAACTTAGCTGTGCCTTTCCCTGTCTCCCGTCTTTTCTCTCACTCCTATCTTACCTATCGCCTCTCTCCCGTTACACCTCTCTGACAGTGTCACCACTCACTGCTTCTATTTCAGTTTGTCACTTGAGACATCTACTGTACCTAACATCTCACAATACAGTACCTGCATCACTTCTCATTCCCACCTCTCCTGTCACTTTACCTTACCCGTGTCCGGTGTGCTGATCTCTACACCCTAGAGTTTGATGATCTGGAGATGTGTACGTCACTGAGCCACCGGCAGGACTACGAGAGTGCCGGAGTTTGGTTCCATGGCGATGGGAGTGTGGGCGGAGCTTTTGATGAAGGCGAGGAGCCAGGGGCAGAATCCTTACAGCAATTGGTCCTGGACCTGCGTTCTCAGCTGACCCGCTGCCACAAGGTGATTCGTGGGTTGCAGCTACGCGTGCGTTCACTATCCACCACCAGTGACTACGCATCCAGTCTGGAACGCACCCCACGCAAGGTACTTCATATACATACAGGGTTGGGTAGGTTACTTTCTAAATGTAATCTGTTACAGGTACTAATTACCTGTCCAAAATTGGAATCAGTAACGTAACTTTTGGATTACCCAACTCAGTAACGTAATCTGATTACATTTCATTACTTTTGGATTACTTTCCCCTTAAGAGGCATTAGAAGAAAACAAAAATGTATGTTACCAATTGAACGACATCTATTGCAGGAAAAATCTATGTTAAAGTTTACGTAGCTGGCCATATATAGATAAAAAAAATACTTTGTAGGTTGGTTATGTAGGCTTCTTCTAACCCATCGCTTTCTACTACACTTAATAATACGATTAAATGATACCTTTACATTAAAAACCAGTCTATCAGAATTCCAGTCAATAAAGGTTTTACCCCTTGATCTTCAAGAGTAGGACTTGGAAATATGGAAGTATAGATTAGCCAAATTGTTTTACCTGAGCAGGACCTCAAAACTAAGGATTTATTAGCCAGCGATACTCTGTTGTTTATGATTTTGTTCTCATGGAGGACTGATTGGGCTCATTGATTCGAGTTGATAAATAAATGCTACACTCATGGAATGGCAAGCTTTGAGCACTACTGAATAAGGGCTATTTACATGTGAAAAATGAATGCCATATGCTGCATTTGCTATAGGCCTATTGTTTACCTTGTTGTTGGTGACACTTTGATATCTTCATAATATGCAGCTGTTTAAAGGGAAAATCCACAGATGAAACACTAACAAAATCATTCGCCCCGCCTCTATTTTGGTAAAAAGCTGAGGGATGGGCCTGGGGAAATGTAACCATAATATAAAAAACATTGTTTTAGCGACATTATGAGGCTATACAGTGTTTGTTTACATTTACAATGTTTACAAACATTGAAATAAAACATGGTTATATTTTGGGTTATCATGGAGTGTGACAGTTGATCTAAGCTCATGAGGGATTTCTAAGTTATATTCTTCAAGAATCAATGGCTATATATATATATATAATTTATAAGTCTGAAAATGGATGCAGCAACTACAGATTGCCCCTTTAAGTCTATCAAAGGTGTGCAAGTTTGAGCATGTGTCCATTAGGCCTATGGACTTTCTTTTTAATCAGCATGAATTAGATTGAGCAATAAAAGCCCCACTTTTAAATTGTATGTATTATTTTTTCATGATTGATAGGCAGTTTAAACTTCTTGATTTATTGTCATGCCCTGACCTTAGAAATCCTTTTTATTCTCTATGTTTGGTTAGGTCAGGGTGTGACTCAGGTGGAAAAGTCTATGTTTTCTATTTCTTTGTTTTTGGCCGTGTGTGTGGTTCCAAATCAGAGGCAGCTGTCTATCTTTGTCTCTGATTGGGGATCACACATAAGTTGTCATTTTCCTTTTGGGTTTTGTGGGATCTTGTTTTCTGTTTAGTGTCTGTACCTGACAGAACTGTGCGCTTTCCTTTTTAACTTTGGTTATTTTTGTTTGAGTGTTTTTTGAAAATAAAATATCATGAACACTTTCCACGCTGCGCTTTGGTCCACTCCTTTCGACGAGAGCCGTTACAATTGTTGGGTTCAAATACACAATTAGATTTGTGAACAGCCATCCACAACAACCACAATCCGTAAGGTGCAAATTGCTAAATGAGAAAGCAGCAGTGCGATTCACATCAATGCGCCATGTAGATATCATTAATAAGTGATATCCGTATCACCGTAGACTACACCACTGCTTTCATCCTGCTGTCATCCTTACCTCCAAGCGTTTATTCAAGTTGGATCATCTTTGGATGCCGACAGCAGTCGCACCATTAGAAGACATAGCTTGGACTGTAGCCTACAAAAGCCTATTCCTGCGCTTTTCCCGCGATCCATCAAACACATCTGGTGTGTCATCATAGTGATCTCTGACTTGTGGTCAGACTCGCTCAGGTGGAACAAATTTACACTTGCGCCTTTTTTCAATGCTGATTTGAATGTCATTGAGAAAAGTGTCAAAGATTTTTTTTCTCGCAAACACCCATTATGAATTTAGAAGTAATCCTTCTAAGTAATCATCTAGTTTTTCAAAGTATCTGTACTCTTATTACAATATTTTTGCCTGTAATGTAACGGATTACAGTTACCTTTTTTGTAATCCCTTACATGTAATCCGTTACTCCTCAACCCTGTATACATACAAGGTCTGATTGATTGATAATTCATTGATCAGTTGATTGATCAATACATTGACTGATGACTTTAGTGTCTTATGCGCTTGTTGGATTATGTGCTGCTAATACATTTTCCCTGACTATTTACTGTCTTTTTCCTCCTCTCTCCTGTCCATCAGGTGAATTGGGCATTTGAGGCGTCCCCGGCCCTCAGCGGTGTAGAAGACGATGAGGGCTGGATGTCCGACAGCCTGGGGCCTCGCATGGAACCCAAGCCCAGCCGAGAGCTGCGAGAGCTGGTGTCCCGAGTAGCCTCACTGGAGGCCCAACTCAAGAGCTCCAGGCTGGAGGGGAAAGGAGGGGTGGTGGAGGAGGGGAAGTGTGCTACCTGGCCCGGGTGAGTGGAGAGAGAGAGGAAATTAAGGAAGGAAATAATTATGATAATGAATATGGTGATGACTGATAACAATGATAATGACTATGATTATGATTGATAACAATGATCATGACTCCCATGGTGACTGATAACAGTGGTAATGACTATGATGATGTCCGATAACAACGATGATGATGATGTTTTTTTAAATGTATTTTTATGTCCTGACCCCTCCCCTTCCTCCATCTATGGACAGGAAATACAACACCCTGATCCAGGCTCAGGCCAGGGAGCTGTCCCACCTGCGTCAGAGGATGAGGGAGGGCCGTGGTGTCTGTCACATACTCACACAACACCTGGGAGACACCACCAAGGTCTGACACTCTGACAATCTCTCCAAAGATTAGGACATTATCCACCACTTTTTGACAGTGATTGAATCAAATGTATTTCATCGATTTTAAAATGTTTTATTGAACTATCAGCTAAATGTAATTGATTGGCCAGGGCTTTGAGGAGCTGCTGCGTGCCAACGACATTGACTACTACATGGGACAGAGCTTCAGAGAGCAGCTGGCACAGAGCACTGCCCTGGCACAACGAATGGGCACCAAGATCAGTGGACGTGAGTGTGGAGAACACACACACACCAACATATGCACAGACACACACATATGCACACACACACAGACAGACAGACTCACACACACATATGCACACACACACAGACAGACAGACTCACACACACATATGCACACACACACAGACAGACAGACTCACACACACACAGAGACAGACAGACAGACTCACACACACACACAGACAGACAGACAGACTCACACACACACACACAGAGACAGACAGACTCACACACACACACACACAGACAGACAGACTCACACACACACACACACATATTCCCTGATCTTCTTTCCTTGTATCTCGCTCTCTGTCCTCCCTTTCCTCTCCACTACCCGTTCTTCTCTCTCCTCAGGTGACCGCGCTGAGCTACATGATGATAAGATGGGCCATGAGCTGCTTGCTTTGCGGTGGGTTTTATGTCCAAATGATGTGTAACCATCTGAAAAAAGTGTTTCCCTTATGTGTGTGTTTTGTGTGTGTGTGTTTTGGTTTTAGTATCCTTGTGGGGATCAGAAGTCCAGGGGACCAGGAGTCCAGGGGACTAGGATAGTATAACAAGGAAAAGTGGGCTTTTAAGGCTTAGGGGTTAGGTTTAGGGTTATGGCTAGAATTAGGGTTAGGAGTTATGGTTAGGTCTAAGGTTTGGGGTTAAAGTTAGGGTTAAGGTTAAGGTTAGGGATGAAACACACCAATAATCTCACTGCCAATAGACTGCTGATAGGTACTTATCAGAGTGGGAGGCCTGTGAACAAAAGTGTGCTCGGACAAAAGTGGTACCTGCTGCGTGCTGACCCAGTAGCGACGAACCTACCGATTCTACTTGTAGAACCGCAATGCTCGTCAGTGGCCAACAACTTGATCTTGAGCCACTCAGAGAGCACGACCCCCCCACATGGGGAAGCCAACAAAAGTAATATGAAAAAGAGAGCATTTTCTCTGTACATCCACAGATCAAATCAAATCAAAGGTTATTTGTCACGACTATGGTGGTCTGCTTGCCGAATACAACAGGATGAGATAGCAAAAGCTCAGGTTTCCCAGCCCGGCGGTGATACAATCTTCGGCAAAATCATTCGCAAGGAGATTCCTGCAAAAATATTATTTGATGTATTTATAGTGAAATGCTTACATACAGGCTCTAACTAATGGTGCGGGGAAAAAAGGTAGCAGCGTAAAAGAGGGGTTGGATGCAAATAGTCCAGGTAACCATTTGGTAACCTGTTCAGGAGTCTTATGGCTTGGGGGTAAAAACTGTTGAGAAGCCTTTTTGTCCTAGACTTGGCAGTCCGGTACCGCTTGCCATGCGGTAGTAGAGAGAACAGTCTATGACTGGGGTAGCGGGGGTCTTTGGCAATTTTTAGGGCCTTCCTCTGACACAGCCTGGTGTAGAGGTCCTGGATGGCAGGCAGCTTTTCCCCAGTGATGTACTGGGCCGTACGCACTACCCTCTGAAGTGCCTTGCGGTCAGAGGCCGAGCAATTGCCGTACCAGGCAGTGATGCAACCGGTCAGGATGCTCTCGATGTTGCAGCTGTAGAACCTTTTGAGGATCTCAGGACCCATGCCAAATCTTTGTAGTTTCTTGAGGGGGAATAGGCTTTGTCGTGCCCTCTTCACGACTGTCTTGGTGTGTTTGGACCAATCTAGTTTGTTGTTGATGTGGACACCAAGGAATTTGAAGCTCTCAACCTGCTCCACTACAGCCCTGTCAATGAGAATGGGGACGTGCTCCTTTTTCTGTAGTCCACAATCATCTCCTTAGTCTTGGTTACGTTGAGGGATAGGTTGTTATTCTGGCACCACCCGGCCAGGTCTGTGACCTCCTCCCTATAGGCTGTCTCGTCGTTGTCGATGATCAGGCCTACCACTGTTGTGTCGTCAGCAAACTTAATGATGGTGTTGGAGTCGTGCCTGGCCATGCAGTCGTGGGTGAACAGGGAGTACAGGAGGGAACTGAGCACGCACCCATGGGGAGCTCCAGTGTTGAGGATCAGCGTGGCAGATGTGTTGCTACCTACCCTCAACACCTGGGGGCGGCCTGTCAGGAAGTCCAGGATCCAGTTGCAGAGGGAGGTGTTTAGTCCCAGTGTCCTTAGCTTAGTGATGAGCTTTGGGGTACTATGGTGTTGAACGCTGAGCTGTAGTCAATGAACAGCATTCTCACATAGGTGTTCCTTTTGTCCAGGTGGGAAAGGGCAGTGTGGAGTGCAATAGAGATTGCATCATCTGTGGATCTGTTAGGGCGGTATGCAAATTGGAGTGGGTCTAGGGTTTCTGGGATAATGGTGTTGATGTGAGCCACTACCAGCCTTTCAAAGCACTTCATGGCTACGGACGTGAGTGCTATGGGTCTGTAGTCATTTAGGCAGGTTGCCTTTGTGTTCTTGGGCACAGGGACTATGGTGGTCTGCTTGAAGCATGTTGGCATTACAGACTCAATCAGGGACATGTTGAAAATGTCAGTGAAGACACCTGCCAGTTGGTCAGCACATGACCGGAGCACACGTCCTGGAAATCCGTCTGGCCCCGCAGCCTTTTGTATGTTGACCTGTTTAAATGTCTTACTCAAATCGGCTACGGAGAGCATGATCACACAGTCGTCCTGAACAGCTGATGCTCTCATGCATGCCTCAGTGTTCCTTGCCTCGAAGCGAGCATAGAAGTGATTTAGCGCGTCTGGTAGGCCTGTGTCACTGGGCAGCTCACGGCTTTGCTTCCCTTTGTAGTCTGTAATAGTTTGCAAGCCCTGCCACATCCGACAAGCGTCAGAGCCGGTGTAGTATGATTCAATCTTAGTCCTGTATTGACCCTTTGCCTGTTTGATGGTTCGTCGCATAGCGGGATTTCTTGTAAGCTTCCAGGTTAGAGTCCCGCACCTTGAAAGCGGCAGCTCTACCCTTTAGCTCAGTGCGAATGTTACCTGTAATCCATGGCTTCTGGTTGGGGTATGTACGTACAGTCACTCTGGGGACGACGTCCTCAATGCACTTATTGATAAAGCCGGTGGCTGATGTGGTGTATTCCTCAATGTCAGTCTGTGATAGCAAAACAGTCCTGTAGTTTAGCATATGCTTCATCTGACCATTTTTTTATAAACTGAGTCACTGGTGCTTCCTGCTTTAATTTTTGCTTGTAAGCAGGAATCAGGAGGATAGAGTTGTGGTCGGATTTACCAAATGGTGGGCGAGGGAGAGCTTTGTATGCGTCTCTGTGTGTGGAGTACAGGTGATCTAGAATTTTTTTCCCTCTGCTTGCACATTTAACATGTTGATAGAGATTTGGTAGAACTGGTTTAAGTTTCCCTGCAATAAAGTCTCCTGCCACTAGGAGCGCCACCTCTGGGTGAGTGGTTTCCTTTGCTCATTTCCTTATACAGCTGACTGAGTGCGGTCTTAGTGCCAGCATCTGTCTGTGGTGGTAAATAAACAGCCACGAAAAGTATAGCTGAGAACTCTCTAGGCAAGTTGTGTGGCCTGCAGTTTATCACAATATACTCTACTTCAGAAGAGCAAAATCTAGAGACTTCCTTAGATTTCGTGCACCAAAAGATTACAAATATGCACAGACCGCCCCACCCCTTCGTCTTACCGGAGTGTGCTGTTCTATCCTGCCGGTGCAGCGTGTATCCCGCTAGCTGAATATCCATGTCGTCACACTTCATATGCAATGTAATGCTATGGGATGCTATGGGATGGTAGCTAGCTAAGTGCACAGATGTAGGCTATGGGGTGGTAGCTAGCTAAGTGCACAGATGTAGGCTATGGGGTAGTAGCTAACTAAGTACACATATGTAGGCTATGGGGTAGTAGCTAACTAAGTACACATATGTAGGCTATGGGATGGTAGCATCTGCCAGGGATAGAGGTCAACAGTCAGAGCCTCTGGCAGGGATAGAGATCAACAGTCAAAGCCTCTGCCAGCAGTAGAGGTCAAAATCAAATCAAATTGTATTTGCCACATACACATGGTTAGCAGATGTTAATGCGAGTGTAGCGAAATGCTTGTGCTTCTGGTTCTGACAGTGCAGTAATCTCTAACAAGTAATCTAACAATTCCCCAACAACTACCTAATACACACAAATCTAAAAGGGGTGAATGAGAATATGTACATATAAGTATGGATGAGCGATGGCCGAGCGGCACAGGCAAGGTGCAGTAGATGGTATAAAATACATTATATACATATTATATGAGTAATGTAAGATATGTAAACATATTAAAGTGGCATTATTTAAAGTGCATTGTTTAAAGTGACTAGTGATCCATTTATTAAAGTGGCCAGTGATTGGGTCTCCATATAGGCAGCAGCCTCTCTATGTTAGTGATTGCTGTTTAGCAGTCTGATGGCCTTGAGATAGTAGCTGTTTTTCAGTCTCTCGGTCCCAGCTTTGATGCACCTGTACTGACCTTGCCTTCTGGATGGTGGCGGTGTGAACAGGCACTGGCTCGGGTGGTTGTTGTCTTTTTGGCCTTCCTGTGACATCGGGTGCTGTAAGTGTCATGGAGGGCAGGTAGTTTGCCCCCTGGTGATGCGTTGTGCAGACAGCACCACCCTCTGCAGAGCTTTGCGGTTGAGGACGGAGCAGTTGCCGTCCCAGGCTGTGATACAGCCCAACAGGATGCTCTCGATTGTGGATCTGTAAAAGTTAGTTAGGGATTTGGCGGACAAGCCACATTTCTTCAGCCTGAGGTTGAAGAGGCGCCGTTGTGCCTTCTTCACCACACTATCTGTGTGGGTGGACCATTTCAGTTTGTCCGTGATGTGTACGCTGAGGAACTTAAAACTCTCCACCTTCTCCACTACTGTCCCGTCGATGTGGATAGGGGGGTGCTCCCTCTGCTATTTCCTGAAGTCCACGATCATCTCCTTTGTTTTGTTGATGTTGAGTGACAGGTTGTTTTCCTGACACCACACTCCAAGTGCCCTCACCTCCTCCCTGTAGGCTGTCTCGTCAGAGCCTCTGGCAGGGGTAGAGGTCAACAGGCAGAGCCTCTGCCAGACACATGCTCAGTCATTACAAGTCACATGCTCTCTTGAATAATCTTGTTTTTTTATGTTTGTCTTCAGAGGACAAACGTAACTTTGTTTTACATTTGAGTTTTTACAGTGAATTTGTTACATATGCATTTTACATACATTTATCACGTGAATAATCTTATTACGTTATAGGAACATGGCAGTTTCCTCTGTTTTCCCATGGTTCACTTCCATGGGTTGTGGGTTTTAAATCAATTAATTTAGTGCTATAGATACAGATTTTTAATCCACCTACAACGTGCATAGAGATTCTGTTTGATCCCAGAAGTCCCATTGTTGATACCAGAAGTCCCATTGTTGATCCCAGAAGTCCCATTGTTGTTCCCAGAAGTCCCATTGTTGATCCCAGAAGTCACATTGTTGATCCCAGAAGTCCCATTGTTGATCCCAGAAGTCCCATTGTTGATCCCAGAAGTCCCATTGTTGTTCCCAGAAGTCACATTGTTGATCCCAGAAGTCACATTGTTGATCCCAGAAGTCCCATTGTTGATCCCAGAAGTCCCATTGTTGATCCCAGAAGTCCCATTGTTGATCCCAGAAGTCACATTGTTGATCCCAGAAGTCCCATTGTTGATCCCAGAAGTCCCATTGTTGATCCCAGATATTAGAAGACTCCCAGTAGACTTTACCCAGAAGGATTCACCCACCGGGTGTGTGTCTAAAAGCTCACCCAAGGTTAGCTGATGAAGCTGTCAAGGAGCACAAAAAAGATTGACTGCTAATCTAATCTAATCCCAGGCTGTAGAGTGGACCTGGGTGAACCACAGGTGTCACGCAGGTCCTCCTTAAGAGGCTCAGTGAGACTGCGTTAGACACACACACACACACCCTGCCACGGTTCTCCCTCCCCTCCATTCTGGATGTGGCTCGGTAAGCCATTCTCTCACAGAGAGAGTAAAGAGAAGACAAGAAAGGAAAAGACTCTAATAAGGAAAACACCCTTGGATCTTATGCAATATTTGACCTGATTTGGGAAAGGTCGATTTCTATGAATATTTCCAGGACTTATCAGAATATTTCCAGGACTAATCAGAATATTTCCAGGACTAATCAGAATATTTATAGGACTAATCAGAATATTTCCAGGACTAATCAGAATATTTATAGGACTAATCAGAATATTTCCAGGACTAATCAGAATATTTCCAGGACTAATCAGAATATTTCCAGGACTAATCAGAATATTTATAGGACTAATCAGAATATTTTCAGGACTGTTTCTAGGACTGTTTATATACTTTTTTTTATAACCAATTGGGCTATTTCTAGGACTATTTCTAGGACCAATATGACTATTTCAGGACTATTTATATGACTAATATGACTATATCAGGACTATTTATATGACTTTCTAGGACTAATCAGACTATTTTTAAGACTAATTGGACTATTTGACTGTCAGATCAATGGCTCCACTATGGAAGTCCATGCTTTCTAAGAGCAGTCCCCTGTACAGGGACTCTCTGTGGTCTTTCTCTGTGTGTGGGGATCGCGCTGGGAGAGAGCCTGCCCTCCTATGGAAACAGATGGAAAGAGAGCGGGAGTTCCTACAGAGGAAACTGGCAATGTAAGGGGGATGCAATAGGCAAGATCATGGTCATACAACTTGATTGTGGTATTTGAGTTCTGTGGTGGATCTTAGTTACTTTCACTTGTTTGCAGCCTTTCTGTGTGTGATTGTGTCTGTCTATAAGTGTACACTACCGTTCAAAAGTTTGGGTTCACTTAGAAATGTACTTGTTTTTGAAAGAAATAGCATAAAGTTGATCAGAAATACAGTGTAGACATTGTTAATGACTATTGTATCTGGAAACGGCTGCTTTTTTATGGAATATGTACACAGAGGCCCATTTATTTATTTTACCTTTATTTAACTTGGCAAGTCAGTTAAGAACAAATTCTTATTTTCAATGATGGCCTAGGAACAGTGGGTTAACTGCCTGTTCAGGGGCAGAACGACAGATTTTGACCTTGTCAGCTCGGGGATTCAATCTTGCAACCTTCCGGTTACTAGTCCAACACTCTAACCACTAGGCTATCTGCCGCCCATTATCAGCAACCATCACTCCTGTGTTCCAATGGCACGTTGTGTTAGCTAATCCAAGTTAATCCTGATTAAAGAAGCAATACAACTGGCCTTTTGACATGTTGAGTATCTGGAGCATCAGCACTCCTCTTTCTATTCTGGTTAGAGCCAGTTTGCGCTGTTCTATGAAGGGAGTAGTACACAGCGTTATACGAGATCTTCAGTTTCTTGGCAATTTCTTGCATGGAATAGCCTTAATTTCTCAGAACAAGAATAGACTGACGAGTTTCAGAAGAAAGTACTTTGTTTCTGGACATTTTGAGCCTGTAATCGAACCCACAAATGCTGATGCTCCAGATACTCAACTAGTCTAAAGAAGGCCAGTTTTACTGCTTCTTTAATAAGGACAACAGTTTTCAGCTGTGCTAACATAATTGAAAAAGGGTTTTCTAATGATTAATTAGCCTTTTAAAATGATACACTTGGATTAGTTAACACAACGTGCCATTGGAACACAGGAGTGATGGTTGCTGATAATGGGCCTCTTTAAGTCTATGTAAATATTCCACAAAACATCAGCTGTTTCCAGCTACAATAGTCATTTACAACATTAACAATATCTACACTGTATTTCTGATCAATTAGATGTTATTTTAATGGACAAAAAATGTGCTTTCAAAAACAAGGACATTTCTAAGTGAGCCCAAACTTTTGAACAGTAGTGTACATCTTGTAGAAAATGAGAAAAGATCTGGATGAGATAAACAATCTCTCTTTCTCTCTCTAGGCTGAGTAAGGAGCTCCAGCAGAAGGATAAGATAATCGAGTCGCTCCACACCAAACTCCAGCAGCGTCCTGACACCCCCTCCAGCAGCCATGCCCTCTCAGAGACCACCGACCAATCAGACAGAACCTCCTTTGTGTCAGACGAGTGCCGGACCAATGAGGACCTGGAGCTGTGCTCAGATGTGGATGCTGGCAGCGAATACGCTCAAGAAGTGAAGGGACAGGGGGCGGGACATGGCCCAGGAAGCACAGGTTTAGTAGCCGTTTAAAACATGTGCTATTCATAAACACATACCTTACACCTGTCTCTCCCTCCATCCTTTTTCCAACCTCCTATCACCCTTTTCTCCACTCTTTTTTCAGACGTCCACCCCTCCCTCCCTCCATCCTCTCTTAAGTCCTCCAGCAGCTGTCCCAACATGCTATACTCCACTCCCGTGGAGTCAGCCAGTCAGACTGGTCCTGTGTCCTGCTCCCTACCCACCTCCCAGTCCCTCCCCAGGCTTTACCCTAGACATGACCTCTGGGGTCAACATATGACCTTTGACCCCGCGACCAGGACCTTCCCTATGGAAGCGGTGCAACAGCAGCTGGATACCCTGCACAGACAGATGACTATGAATAAGAGTGAGCAGAGTTAGGGTCAGCATGCAAGGGTGTGGTGTTCGTAGTTTATGAGGGACAATCTTGGTGGATTGAGTAACATAATGTAATAGAATCGGTGATCTGCAGCATGTATTGTTTTGACACTGACAGGGACAACATTGGCTAGATAGAGGAGTGGATGAAGTTAGGGCTAATATAGCATGCCTGCAGTGGATCAGGATGGGACAGTATAAATTGTAATGACTTGGTGTGGATGTGACAATGTTGGGGTTGAGAGATCCTAGACTAGTATCAATGTTGGGGTTGAGAGATCCTAGACTAGAGACAATGTTGGGGTTGAGAGATCCTAGACTAGTATCAATGTCGGGGTTGAGAGATCCTAGACTAGTATCAATGTTGGGGTTGAAAGATCCTAGACTAGTATCAATGTCGGGGTTGAGAGATCCTAGACTAGTATCAATGTTGTAGTTGAGAGATCCTAGACTAGTATCAATGTTGGGGTTGAGAGATCCTAGACTAGAATCAATGTTGGGGTTGAGAGATCCTAGACTAGAATCAATGTTGGGGTTGAGAGATCCTAGACTAGTATCAATGTTGGGGTTGAGAGATCCGAGACTAGAATCAATGTTGGGGTTGAGAGATCCTAGACTAGTATCAATGTTGGGGTTGAGAGATCTTAGACTAGTATCAATGTTGGGGTTGAGAAATCCTTGTGTTCGATGATACAGCACCTGCATTTGGTCCAGATAGTTTAATGATACAGCACCTGCTTCTGGTCCAGATATGCTGTAATACCCTTTAACAAGAATGCTTTCTCTTTTACATCACCTGAGTGTGGCTCCTTAATACAGACTACTTCTCTGTTCTGTTACAGGCTTTGTGGTTCCTCACGCCAAGGCCCGGACGACCGCCCCACCAACCGCTCATCACCAGCCTGACCATTCCACTTACAGACAGATTACCCACCATGCCTTTTACCCACACCAGCTAGGCGGCCGACCCGCAGGCCCCGCCCTGAAGGCAGACGGAGATCTGGTGGAGAGTGGTGCATTGTGGGATATGGAGAACATGGCTCAGCCAATCAGGGTTGGGTCATCAGGATACTATTCAGGAAACAGCTTTACTGGTAAGATCCAGAGCCTTCTATTACAATAAAGGGCTCTCGTAAGTCCCTCCACCTTTTTTCATCGCTAGCATGGTTTGCACTATCTAGACTCAATACCAACATCAATCATTTTTCAACTATTTTTCATATATAACCTGCAAATACACAGCAGTGCTAACATAAACTTGACCAATGTTCTGTCCCGTGTTCCCCAAGGTGTGGACGTGATCAAGGAGCACCTGAGGGAGGTGCAGTGTCTGCGTCAGCACCTGGAGGAGTCCATCAGGACCAATGAGAGGCTCAGACAGCAGCTGGAGGAACGCCTTTCCACCACCGGCCGTGACGGCGCAGCTCCCACCAACATCTACATCCAGAGCCTGGACTCTGTCTGCCAGCTGTCCAATGAGATCAGAGTCCTGAAAGAGGAGAACCTGGCTCTCCAGGCACGCCTGCAGGCCAGCTCAGGTACTGTACCTCACCAGTCCACCCTACTGTCAACATTAAACCAAATGATTCATATTTTGTCTACAGAGGGCTTGCAGTTGCGTCACAAATCACCTAGCAACCCCACCTTGCACCATGTTGGAGGACCAAAGTTAGTATGTGGGATGCCTCCTATCGACCACATGGCTGGCTGCATTCTGCTACCACCGGAAACTTCGGGAAGATTGCCCATTATTTATTTTCTCTAAGCACCCAGAAGACGAGGGCGAGGGAGAACCTATTCAAGTAAGTAAATATATTTTGAAAATTATCAATTATTAGCTAGCTTGCTACAGAAACTTAGTGTGCAGGCTAACTCAAATGAGCTGCTAACGTAATGTTTGCTACCATAGTTAGCTTACTTTACATACTGTATAGCTAGCTAAGGGAATTAAATATCACCAGCTTGCTAACTTCATATTAGATAGTTAGCTAGCTATCTTCATGTATTTATTATTGTAACTAAATCCATGTGTAGCTACAGTAGGTAGGTAGCTAGCTAACAACGATGGAAAAGGGAGAAGGGATTAGCTAGCAGTTCCGGCTGTCAGAGAAGGGAGAGTAGGCTACTCTAGATAGGCCAGGTACCTTTGTGGGAAGACATTATGAAAATATTATCCAGTTCCAGTCCCTAGTGAGACAAACTGAGGACAGAGAGAGATAGCAACACAATATTCAGGGCTGTCTAATTTTAGTATAATGCAACCTGTTTCTTTGTGATGTTTTCTGTCCTCAGATAGAGTGCCATGAAACACTGTCTACAGATGAAAAGGTCACAATGATTGTCCCAAGAGAAAAAGGGTGCATCCTTGTATACCAAGGATTATCTGTGTACCTATGTTGGCACATTTTGTGAACAGAAATACAGTTTAAAAGTCACACACAATGTATAAACCTATTACAGCTGGAGCAGACCAACCCTGCTGGGTGTGAAGGCTTCTGTTGCAGCCCAGCACGAACACACCTGATTCAATGTATCAAACCTAATTAGTTAATTATCAGGTAAGCTATTACTGGGCAGGAACGTACAGTGCCTTGCGAAAGTATTCGGCCCCCTTGAACTTTGCGACCTTTTGCCACATTTCAGGCTTCAAACATAAAGATATAAAACTGTATTTTTTTGTGAAGAATCAACAACAAGTGGGACACAATCATGAAGTGGAACGACATTTATTGGATATTTCAAACTTTTTTAACAAATCAAAAACTGAAAAATTGGGCGTGCAAAATTATTCAGCCCCCTTAAGTTACTACTTTGTAGCGCCTCCTTTTGCTGCGATTACAGCTGTAAGTCGCTTGGGGTATGTCTCTATCAGTTTTGCACATTGAGAGACTGAATTTTTTTCCCATTCCTCCTTGCAAAACAGCTCGAGCTCAGTGAGGTTGGATGGAGAGCATTTGTGAACAGCAGTTTTCAGTTCTTTCCACAGATTCTCGATTGGATTCAGGTCTGGACTTTGACTTGGCCATTCTAACACCTGGATATGTTTAATTTTGAACCATTCCATTGTAGATTTTGCTTTATGTTTTGGATCATTGTCTTGTTGGAAGACAAATCTCCGTCCCAGTCTCAGGTCTTTTGCAGACTCCATCAGGTTTTCTTCCAGAATGGTCCTGTATTTGGCTCCATCCATCTTCCCATCAATTTTAACCATCTTCCCTGTCCCTGCTGAAGAAAAGCAGGCCCAAACCATGATGCTGCCACCACCATGTTTGACAGTGGGGATGGTGTGTTGCTTTTACGCCAAACATAACGTTTTGCATTGTTGCCAAAAAGTTCAATTTTGGTTTCATCTTACCAGAGCACCTTCTTCCACATGTTTGGTGTGTCTCCCAGGTGGCATGTGGCAAACTTTAAACAACACTTTTTATGGATATCTTTAACAAATGGCTTTCTTCTTGCCACTCTTCCATAAAGGCCAGATTTGTGCAATATACGACTGACTGATTGTTGTCCTATGGACAGAGTCTCCCACCTCAGCTGTAGATCTCTGCAGTTCATCCAGAGTGATCATGGGCCTCTTGGCTGAATCTCTGATCAGTCTTCTCCTTGTATGAGCTGAAAGTTTAGAGGGACGGCCAGGTCTTGGTAGATTTGCAGTGGTCTGATACTCCTTCCATTTCAATATTATTGCTTGCACAGTGCTCCTTGGGATGTTTAAAGCTTGGGAAATCTTTTTGTATCCAAATCCGGCTTGTTCCTTGTTCTTCATGACGCTCTCTGCGCTTTTGATGGACCTCTGAGACTATCACAGTGCAGGTGCATTTATACGGAGACTTGATTACACACAGGTGGATTGTATTTATCATCATTAGTCATTTAGGTCAACATTGGATCATTCAGAGATCCTCACTTAACTTCTGGAGAGAGTTTGCTGCACTGAAAGTAAAGGGGCTGAATAATTTTGCACGCCCAATTTTTCCGTTTTTGATTTGTTAAAAAAGTTTGAAATATCCAATAAATGTCGTTCCACTTCATGATTGTGTCCCACTTGTTGTTGATTCTTCACAAAAAAATACAGTTTTATATCTTTATGTTTGAAGCCTGAAATGTGGCAAAAGGTCACAAAGTTCAAGGGGGCCGAATACTTTCGCAAGGCACTGTAAGTCTGCTCCTCCAGTAGATCAGTGATCAGTGGAAGGAGGTTGGCCACCTCTTGTATTTTTTTTTGTTCTACTTAAATTATGCTTTAGTAGTAATAGCCTACTTATCACTACACTGTCTAACCTTTACATATATGTTAGTTTACTTTGTAATTATATGAAATAGTGTTGAAATAGTTAACTGATAAACTTGATTTAATTGTTAACTATTATTCAAAATGAACTATGTTGATTAATCACAATCCTGCAATAAAGAGGGGAATCTGTCTCTAATTTGTCTTAGTGTCTCTGTTGTAATTCTCAAATGAACAGGACCTTTTTGTTCAGTCACAAGCGCTCCAATTAGTTTTATTTGATTGTCACTTTCTATTCAGGAAAAAAAGGCCACATTTTTCCTGTGCAAAGGAGAGAAACATCTTTGATATATCCTATGCCACTACGCGATTATTAATAGCCTAAATTACCACTATCCAATCTACTCATCACATTAGGAATAGCAGGGCTTACATTAGTCTGCAAATGCGATGAACAGATTGCATGCATATCAAATCAAACTTTATTTGTCACATGCGCGGAATACAACCGGTGTAGACCTTACAGTGAAATGCTTACTTACAAGCCCTTAACCAATAGTGCAGCTCAAGAAGAGTGAAGAAAATATTTACCATATAAACTAAAGTAAAAAATAATAAAAAGTAACACAATAACATAACAATAACGAGGTTATACACAGGGGTACCGGTACTGAGTCAGTGTGGAGGTTATATACAGGGGGTACCGGTACTGAGTCAGTGTGGAGGTTATATACAGGGGGTACCGGTACTGAGTCAATGTGGAGGTTATATACAGGGGCTACCGGTACATTGTCAATGTGGAGGCTATATACAGGGTGTACCGGTACTGAGTCAATGTGGAGGTTATATACAGGGGGTACCGGTACCGAGTCAGTGTGGAGGTTATATACAGGGGGTACCGGTACTGAGTCAGTGTGGAGGTTATATACAGGGGGTACCGGTACCGAGTCAGTGTGGAGCTTATATACAGGGGGTACCGGTACTGAGTCAGTGTGGAGGTTATATACAGGGGGTACCGGTACAGAGTCAGTGTGGAGGTTATATACAGGGGGTACCGGTACTGAGTCAGTGTGGAGGTTATATACAGGGGGTACCGGTACCGAGTCAGTGTGGAGGTTATATACAGGGGGTACCGGTACTGAGTCAGTGTGGAGGTTATATACAGGGGGTACCGGTACCGAGTCAGTGTGGAGGTTATATACAGGGGGTACCGGTACTGAGTCAGTGTGGAGGTTATATACAGGGGGTACCGGTACCGAGTCAGTGTGGAGGTTATATACAGGGGGTACCGGTACTGAGTCAGTGTGGAGGTTATATACAGGGGGTACCGGTACCGAGTCAGTGTGGAGGTTATATACAGGGGGTACCGGTACTGAGTCAGTGTGGAGGTTATATACAGGGGGTACCGGTACCGAGTCAGTGTGGAGGTTATATACAGGGGGTACCGGTACTGAGTCAGTGTGGAGGTTATATACAGGGGGTACCGGTACCGAGTCAGTGTGGAGGTTATATACAGGGGGTACCGGTACAGAGTCAGTGTGGAGGTTATATACAGGGGGTACCGGTACCGAGTCAGTGTGGAGGTTATATACAGGGGGTACCGGTACCGAGTCAGTGTGGAGGTTATATACAGGGGGTACCGGTACCGAGTCAGTGTGGAGGTTATATACAGGGGGTACCGGTACTGAGTCAGTGTGGAGGTTATATACAGGGGGTACCGGTACCGAGTCAGTGTGGAGGTTATATACAGGAGGTACCGGTACCGAGTCAGTGTGCAGGAGTACAGGTTAGAGGTAATTTGTACATGTAGGTAGGGGTGAAGTGACTATGCATAGATAATAAACAGTGAGTAGCAGCAGTGTACAAAACAAATGGAGGAGGGGGGGGGGGGGGTCAATGTAATAGTCCAGTGGCCATTTGATTAATTGTTCAGCAGTCTTATGACTTGGGGGTAGAAGCTGTTAAGGAGTCTTTTGGTCCTAGACTTGGCGCTCCGGTACATCAGCCCCGTATTTTCCTGTAGTCCTTTTCCTATAGTCCTTTTCTTGTTGTCCTTTTCCTGTAGTCCATGATCAGCTCCTTTGTCTTGCTCACATTGAGGGAGAGGTTGTTGTGCTGGCACCACACTGTCAGTTCTCTGACCTCCCTATAGGCTGTCTCATCGTTGTCAGTGATCAGGCCTACCACTGTTTTGTTGTCAGCCAACTTAATGATGGTGTTGGAGTCGTGTTTGGCCATGCAGTCGTGTGAACAGGGAGTACATGAGGAGGCTAAGTACACACCCCTGAGGGGCCACAGTGTTAAGGATCAGTATAATATTAATATTATTAATATCGTGCACCAGCTGTTATCAAATCAAATCAAATCAAATTTTATTTGTCACATACACATGGTTAGCAGATGTTAATGCGAGTGTAGCGAAATGCTTGTGCTTCTAGTTCCGACAATGCAGTAATAACCAACAAGTAATCTAGCTAACAATTCCAAAACTACTACCTTATAGACACAAGTGTAAGGGGATAAAGAATATGTACATAAAGATATATGAATGAGTGATGGTACAGAGCGGCATAGGCAAGATACAGTAGATGGTATTGAGTGCAGTATATACATATGAGATGAGTATGTAAACAAAGTGGCATAGTTAAAGTGGCTAGTGATACATGTATTACATAAAGATGCAGTAGATGATATAGAGTACAGTATATACGTATACATATGAGATGAATAATGTAGGGTATGTAAACATTATATTAGGTAGCATTGTTTAAAGTGGCTAGTGATTTATTTTACATCATTTCCCATCAATTCCCATTATTAAAGTGGATGGAGTTGAGTCAGTGTGTTGGCAGCAGCCACTCAATGTTAGTGCTGGCTGTTTAACAGTCTGATGGCCTTGAGATAGAAGCTGTTTTTCAAGCTCTCGGTCCCAGCTTTGATGCACCTGTACTGACCTCGCCTTCTGGATGATAGCGGGGTGAACAGGCAGTGGCTGATCTTTATGGCCTTCCTGTGACATCGGGTGGTGTAGGTGTCCTGGAGGGCAGGTAGTTTGCCCCCGGTGATGCGTTGTGCAGATCTCACTACCCTCTGGAGAGCCTTACGGTTGTGGGCGGAGCAGTTGACGTACCAGGTGGTGATACAGCCCGACAGGATGCTCTCGATTGTGCATCTGTAGAAGTTTGTGAGTGCTTTTGGTGACAAGCCAAATTTCTTCAGCCTTCTGAGGCTTCAGCCTTCTGAGGCTTCAGCCTTCTTCACGATGCTGTCTGTGTGGGTGGACCAATTCAGTTTGTCTGTGATGTGTACGCCGAGGAACTTAAAACTTACTACCCTCTCCACTGCTGTTCCATCGATGTGGATAGGGGGTGTTCCCTCTGCTGTTTCCTGAAGTCCACAATCATCTCCTTAGTTTTGTTGACGTTGAGTGTGAGGTTATTTTCCTGACACCACACTCCGAGGGCCCTCACCTCCTCCCTGTAGGCCGTCTCGTCGTTGTTGGTAATCAAGCCTACCACTGTTGTGTCGTCCGCAAACTTGATGATTGAGTTGGAGGCGTGCGTGGCCACGCAGTCGTGGGTGAACAGGGAGTACAGGAGAGGGCTCAGAATACACCCTTGTGGGGCCCCAGTGTTGAGGATCAGCGGGGTGGAGATGTTGTTGCCTACCCTCACCACCTGGGGGCGGCCCGTCAGGAAGTCCAGTACCCAGTTGCACAGGGCGGGGTCGAGACCCAGGGTCTCGAGCTTGATGACGAGCTTGGAGGGCACTATGGTGTTAAATGCCGAGCTGTAGTCGATGAACAGCATTCTCACATAGGTATTCCTCTTGTCAAGATGGGTTAGGGCAGTGTGCAGTGTGGTTGAGATTGCATCGTCTGTGGACCTATTTGGGCGGTAAGCAAATTGGAGTGGGTCTAGGGTGTCAGGTAGGGTGGAGGTGATATGGTCCTTGACTAGTCTCTCAAAGCTCTTCATGATGACGGAAGTGAGTGCTACGGGGCGGTAGTCGTTTAGCTCAGTTACCTTAGCTTTCTTGGGAACAGGAACAATGGTGGCCCTCTTGAAGCATGTGGGAACAACAGACTGGGATAGGGATTGATTGAATATGTCCGTAAACACACCAGCCAGCTGGTCTGCGCATGCTCTGAGGGCGCAGCTGGGGATGCCGTCTGGGCCTGCAGCCTTGCGAGGATTGACACGTTTAAATGTTTTCCTCACGTCGGCTGCAGTGAAGGAGAGTCCGCATGTTTTGGTTGCGGGCCGTGTCATGACACGGCCCGCAAAGTTATTTAGTCTGCCTGGGAGCAAGACATCCTGGTCCGTGACGGGGCTGGTTTTCTTTTTGTAATCCGTGATTGACTGTAGACCCTGCCACATACCTCTTGTGTCTGAGCCGTTGAATTGAGATTCTACTTTGTCTCTATACTGACGCTTAGCTTGTTTGATTGCCTTGCGGAGGGAATAGTTACACATAGTTATACTGTTTGTAGTCATGTTTCCAGTCACCTTGCCCTGATTAAAAGCAGTGGTTCGCGCTTTCAGTTTCACGCGAATGCTGCCATCAATCCACAGTTTCTGGTTTGGGAATGTTTTAATCGTTGCTATAGGAACGACATCTTCAACGCACGTTCTAATGAACTATTGACAAATATACACACACCCCCACCCATCATCTTCTGTTATAAAGGTGCATTTTTATGGTGAAAGAATTGCCTCACCAAAACATGAAACTCATGTGACACATGCTAATAGCTAGACAACAAGCTATTGCGCTAGCTAGCTAATTTTGGCTAACTTAGTGCAGTTGCTATCACTTGGTTAGCATAGCAGCGAAACTAAACTCAAAATCGATCAGATTTGATTTACCAGTGATTAAAAGATTGTAGCAAACCATGTATTGAAAGCTGTCTGGGTTCAGGTCTTGACGGGCAAAAATGTTTCTTTGCTTTTCTGACCGTTCTTTCGTCTTATCTCATTGGTGTCACCAATGGGGTTTCATGATTGCGGGAAATCTGTATTTTTTTCCCCTTGTCTTTCCTAACCTTGTTAGAGCAGCCAAATACTGCACAGATGAATGGGATGATGAATCAACTATTATCATGCAGTTTGGGGTAGCCACTCGGCTGCTGTTGTCAAATAATTAAACCTGTGGTCTTCCAATATGGCCGGTCTAAGTCAACTGCAAGCCCTCTGTAAGGCATGGACTATTCTAAAACATTTGATGTTGTTAAAAAGGATCTGATGTAGCGTCTTACTCTGCCTTCCCGTCATGTGTGGTTCCCCCTCAGAAACGTGTGAGGAGGCGGAGCAGCTGCGTGAGGTGGCGGTGACGGGGCGTGCCCGTCTGAAGCAGGCGGAGCTGGAGGCGGAACAGTGGAAGGAGGAGCTACGCCGGCTGCAGACACACAGCCAGGAGCAGGGACAGCAAATTCACACACTCAGACAGGAGAGGCAGAACAGCCATGACAAGAACAATAGGTGTGTGTGTGTGTGTGTGTGGTGTGTGTGTGTGTGTGTGTGTGTGTGTGTGTGTGTGTGTGTGTGTGTGTGTGTGTGTGTGTGTGTGTGTGTGTGTGTGTGTGTGTGTGTGTGCGGCTGACAGTATGTGTGTGTGTGTGCTGCTGACGGTATGTGTGTGTGTGTGTGCTGCTGACGGTATGTGTGTGTGTGCGGCTGACGGTATGCGTGTGTGTGGCTTACACACACATACCGTCAGCCGCACACACACATACCGTCAGCAGCACACACACACACATACCGTCAGCAGCACACACACACACATACCGTCAGCAGCACACACACACACATACCGTCAGCAGCACACACACACACATACCGTCAGCAGCACACACACACACCGTCAGCCATGCACACACATACAGTGTGTGGCTGACAGTGTGTGCGTGCGTGGCTGACGGTGTGTGCATGTGGCTGATGATGTGTGTGTATTAACCCATGAACCTCTCTCTACTCTCCAGGCTCCAGCATGAGGTGTCCCTGCTGCAGCAGCAGTTGTGTGAGAGCAAGGAGCTGCTCCACTCTCTGCAGAGTGAGCTGCAGGTCTACCACAGAGTGTGTGTCAACGCCAAGGGCAACCCAGGTCCGCCTTCCCACTTTATCTACAGGTTATTGGTTGCATAGAGAGAACTGTAATTCAGGAGTTCACCAGTGGAGAATTAAAACGTGTATATATATCCTATCTTGAGATACGTGCATATAACTGGGACTTTCACATATATAATTCAAAATGACGCTCAGAAGTCGTTTAGGTCATTTATATTGATACTTGCTGTGGGTCAATGACATTCATTCTGTTATATTGATACTTGCCGTGGGCCAATGACATTCATTCTGTTATATTGACTAACACTATTATTGGGATTGACAGAGTTTCTGTGTGAGGGCCAGTACGGTAGGGTCCCTGCCCTGCCCCTGCCCGGGGAGCTGGGGGAGCTGCTAGGGGAGGTGAGGAGCCTCAGAGCCCAGCTCCAGAGCAGTGTCCAGGAGAACAGTGTCCTGAAACAGCTGGAGCTCCACAAACATCTGGAGCAGAAGCTGGGTGGGGGCGTCCACGGAGGGCTGGGGAGCATTGGGGGGATGGAGCCCCCTCGTACCCCGTCTCTCAGTGCCCTTACAGACAGCCCCCAGAGGGACAGCCTCTACAGACGGCAGCTACTACATGGTAAGGGTGTTGTGTGGTGTGATGATGTGGTTTGAGGTTAGTATGGAAATACATTTTGATATCAGCTTGATAGGCACTAACACTCAATGCCAGCTTACGCTTGATATTGGCCCACTCTTCAAATCAAATCGAATCAAATCAAATGTATTTATATAGCCCTTCGTACATCAGCTGATATCTCAAAGTGCTGTACAGAAACCCAGCCTAAAACCCCAAACAGCAAGCAATGCAGGTGTAGAAGCACTCTTCAACACAATGAATGGGACAGAAGAGTCCAGAAAGTCTGTCTCATGTAAATCCCATTGAACTAACTGATTGACGTGTTTAATGAACCATTAACAACAGATTAATGAGTGAAATGTTTGATTTGAAGCATTATCATTCATTAAATGTAGTTGAATGCTCAGGGTTGTGTGTGTGTGTGTGTGTGGTGACCAAGCATCCCTGTCTGTCTCTGTGTGTGTTCTGCAGACCCAGCGCCGTCTCCCCCGGTCAGAGACATTGGGTTGTTTAACTGTGGTTCTCCATACCACGTCCCCTACACAGATCTGGTGGAGACCCCGCTCACTGCCAACGGTGTGACTCTAGTTCTAACGGCACTGCATCCTGTTCCTTCTTTGTATGATGTGTGACAAATGGAGAAATTACAGTTTTACATATCTGATTCACACATCTGAAGGAGTTTACACAAGTCTACACAAATAGTCCAGGAAGGATGCTTTTAAGGAAGTGAATCACTCTTATAAAATAAAAATAACTAACTAATAACATCCCCAATTATCTCTTCATAAAATGATGACATCCGTTAGATCTGGACCCCCACTCAGAGCTGCAGGGGGATGCCCCGGACGGCTCGTTCTCTAACCGGAATGGACGCCACGCCATCGGGCACGTGGACGATTACAGCGCCCTGCAGCAGCAGGTCCTGGAGGGGAGGAGTCTGGTCCAGAGAATGGAAACAGCCCTTCAGGCCTGCCTCAGCCAATCAATGCTGGTAGACAGCCAGGACCAGGTAAGGGGGTAGTGATGGGGTGGGTGGCACAGGGAAACTAGTTATATTATCTATTTGTGCCAACATCTGATTAAGTGATGACCTAATCCTGAAACTCATAGCCAAATCTTGTGTATGTGCTGGCCACCTTCTCGATGTGAACAGTCTGTCGCTACAGCTACTTTCAGGGAATATTATGAGCCTGTCTCTGTCTAGGTCCTCCTGGACTATGGCTGTGTGAGGACTCTGTTGTCTAACACCAAGACCCTGAGACAGATCCTGGAGGAGGCTGTGTCCCTGCTGAAGATGTTCTGGAGGGCTGCCCTGCCCAGCACCGACCGCTCCACCCACAACCTTAACAAGGTACCGAATACATGATTTACTACCAATATCTTGTAATTGAATGTACTTGATGGTTTGTGACATCATGTGTCAGTCGTGTGGTGGCTTTGAGGCTCTCTGTTGATGATGCAGGTTCTAAGCTAGTCAGACATATGAACTGGTGTTTGGTTTATTGACGTTTTTAATTGTTGATTGATCAGTCTACTGATTGATTGCTGTGACCCCTGCAGGAGCAATGTATGAAGGAGGAGATTCTGTCTCTGAGGGGGCGTATTTCGGAGCAGGAGGAGGTTCTCCAGGGAACCGTCCAGAGACTGAGGAGCACCAGCCGCACCAAGGAGAGCATGGAGCACTTCATCGTCAACCAGCGTGAGTGAGTGTGTGTGTGTGTGTGTGTGTGTGTGTGTGTGTGTGTGTGTGTGTGCGTGCATGCGTGTGTGTGCGTGCGTGCGTTACATTGGTGTTACAGCAAAGGGTCCTAGTTAGATTTTCTTTTTTCTTTTATATTGCAGTATCAAGGACTCGAGATGTGCTGAAAAAAGCAAGGACTAACTTGGAGGTAAGAGATGATCATTTTCCTTGACACATCCTGTATACACATCAGATGGTGTTAATGTGTATTGTTCATTGTCTCAGTGTCAGTACTGTAGTCTCTCTCTACTGTCACTGTTTTGCACCCACCCTGTCTGTTCCACCTGTTCCTTCATCCTCCCTCCTTCCTCTCCTTCCTCTCGTCCTCCTCCTCTTTTCCCCTGAGTACCTCCAGAAGAACGAGCAGAGGATTTCTTCCCTAAGCTCCTCCTCTTCCTCTCCTTATGCTGGTAAAGGGTTTGGCACGCTGTGGCTGTCATGCTGTGTGACATCACTGCTTTACCATCCAATCAAACAACAGAATAATAATCATCAAGGACTATCATAAGCGTCATAGCAACCAATTCATATAAATCATGGAAAACCTGAAGGGGGAGAGGGGTGGGGGGGGGGGGGGGGGGGGTGCTTGCACGCGATTGGCTGAAAGCCAGGGCAAGCTGAAGCTTTTAAGACTCTTACTGGAATTTAAACTTACAGGTCAGCTACTTACTGAGGGGAGGCTTTTACATAACACATTTTAGATAGCCATTTTCAGCTTCACTTCATCTGCAAGCATAATAGCTATTGTTTGGTTTCATACTAACGAGGCAAAACAAATTTGAAACATGAATATTCCATTAACCTCAACAAATCTTCAGAATCATTTGCAGATAAACCTCAACTTTGCATACTCTACTCTTCATTGCGGTGTGATGTTTTAAAAGATGTTCATCAACTTTTTGGCTGTGGCATCTTCTCTCCATCTGTGTATGTAACAGGAGTGTAGCAGTGAATAATCTAGTCTTTCTTCCCCTCTTCTCCCTTTAGCTGAAGACCGAAGTCCCGGCAATGAACGGCCTACTGATTGGAGTTTTTTGAAGCCGGTCGACGCCCCGGCAACGTCAAATCAGCATCCAGGAACCAGGAAGCGCAGCAGCCAGTGCCTGTTTTAGGTGATGACCTGTTATAGGAACCAGCCAGCCTAACACCACGACCTCTGAACTCTGACGTCACCGCCAGAACAGCCACGACCCCTCCTCCTCCTCGTTGCCTCATCTCTAGCATCCAACGTCCCTCCTCAGATCACTCCATGCTTCTTTCTCTCCTATCTCTCCTCCACTTCTCTCCTGCCAGCAATTTGTGCCCAATGCTCCTGCCTCCTACACCTTGGGCCTTACCTGAACTCTTACTCCTTTAGTGTCATTCCTCCACCCTCCTTTTGACTGTTCTCTTTCCCCCACCTCCACCCTTGTTCTTCTGTTGGAGTCTTTGAGCTCCAGAGACGGTTGGTCCAGTCTGATGATTACCTTGTTGTGAGCGTGAAGAAGAAGGTGGTTTTGAAACGTGCCTCTGATGGTTACAGTAATGTGCGCCCTTGACTGCTGTAGAAGGAGTAGGATGAAGCTGCCCCTAGACATTGAGCTAAGGTCAGATTTGCCTTTTCCCCAATGGTAAAGGTTATGGGATTTGGGGAAGGTAGGCTGATCCTAGATCTGTAGCTAAGGGAAGCTTCTACATGGAGCATAGTAGATTGTGCTCTTCTGCCTGGCAGCTTTTGGACGGGATAAGTGTCAATGCATGTGAACTCATGGCTTGAGAAAGGAAACGTATAGTATTCAAACATATAAACACATACAGTAGGGTACACATATAAATATAATAGACTTGGAACCTCTAACCCTGGCAATAGGGACGCCCATTCTATTCATTCTATTTCTGTGACAGTACCCGCGTCACACACATACGTTCACAGACATACATGAACAATCAATTTCTTTCAAAACAAACATTCAACTTTCACTGCCACAGAAATGCAAACTTTATGCTCGTGGCATTTCATCAATGAGGACTTTCTTTGCAAGTACAATGCAAAAAAGTTGAATAACATCCACAATCTAGCTAGATCTGCTGGAATCACAGTGGAGGAATGTATAGGTGTAACACTTCTAGGTAATTGTTTGCTATATTTATCTGTGGAGGATGAAGCCTGTGGATGGTCTGTCTGCCATTAGCCAAGGGTTCTGGATAGCAGAACAAAGGCCCAGTTCCATTTCAATCACTAGCCACTTCCCCTCGCTCCTACTCCATCGGTATTCACAGATCTGAATAGACTGGATAGGTGAAAGCAATATGTTGATGGCTTCACCTAGTCCTCCGATAAGTTAAGTTGAGCTTCCACTGTGTTGCTTTTATCTATCCAGTCCTGGCTGATCTAACGCTGACAGGGTAAAGGCTGAAAGAAGGGGCTAGGGGCTGAAATGGGCCGAGGCCGAACACGCGTATTCAAGCTCCTCTTTAGGAGTCCTCAGACGAGCATGTGCAATAATTACGTTGTTTATTGAATGATCATGGCGCACCAGCTTTTTGGTTTTTTGCCTGACACTGGAACTAAAGTATTTAACCACTCTTGATAAGTGAAAAAGACCGTTGGTGCAATATTATACTAATAACTATCTTCTACTAACTTAGGAATATAGGAATACTACTGACTGAAACAAAGTGAAGTTTTTATGCAGTGTTGATGCATGAAAGAAGTTTTAAAAGGAAAAATCTAAACATTTGTTTGTGGAACATGGGATCACCAATACTTGCCAAAGTTTGAACTTTGAACTCTTCACGTCCTTGTTTGCCTTACCCATGCGAATGACATACTGTAGGAGCGGTGTGACTATAGGAAGTCATCATCAGCCCAGTATATGAGATCCTTTATGACATCATGATGGAGATATTTCATTGGCTGCTCTTTGAGAGCCATTTGAACCAGAGAGACGGTAACCGTTAGATTATAAATGTGCTTTATAACGAGCACATCTTGTCATAAATGGACCAAAGATTTCTAAAAGTGAATCTTTCACACTAGGCTTCTATTGCTTTGTGAATTCCAAAAACTTAAATTGTGCTCATGTGAGAGATGTACAACTAAAACAGAGAATACTATTGTGATTGTTACATTTCCATTGGACTTTTTTGTCTCGGTTAAGACCTTCATTGCATTCCCATGGTGTTGTTGGCTAAATGTTCTGTGTCCTTTTAGGTGTTACAAACTTTGGCAGGCTACTGGTGGGACCAATGTTCTAGATTTCACCATTGGTGATGTCGCACCCAAAGGTGTTTCTTCCTATGCTGCTTTTAATTGTGTTGTATGTTCTTGCTGTACATTTGGCCATTTTCACGCTGTAAATCACTTGCTTTTTCACTGTATTCTGTTGGCTGACCTTTTGGTGTGTGGATAATCATGTCAGACATTTGCTCTGTATGCAAACGTTGAATATCTGGGTAGCTGTGCAATAGCTCTACACTATATCTATTTTATTTTGCTGTTACACATCATTATATTAACAATATTGCTGCTTTCTTAAGTGTTTATTTTCCTGCTTTGTATGGTTTATTCGTTTAGTTTTTTAGATTATGCCAGATTGTAATAAGATAGCCACATGTCTATTATGAAATCACAAAGATCTGCCTTTTCTTAGGCTATAAGGGGAACCAGTATTATTACTTACACACCCACCTATAATTAACCTTCGGATGCTTGCCTTTAAAAGTAGCTTGGCCACTGCAATTTGCTCCCAACACTTACTTGGAACTCTATTCGATCTGGAAAGCTGAAGCGTTACAGATTCTGCAACAGAAATGTAAAGGTCATTTCCAAATGATCCAACATATGCAGCGTTTACCGTGAATGCAGCCTGCGCTAAAGCGGGGAACATTGCTTTTTAAAAATGTCAAACACGCTGTAAAGCTGAACTTCCGCGATGTGGATTGAATAGAGCCCTTGGAGTTAATAGCGCTTGGTGTCTATCCTAGGTATATATCACAGTAGATCTGCCAACAACGTCTTGTTTGCGCTCCACTCAATTGAAAATCCCTAGAGGGGATTCTAATATGAAACATTCTAATATAACAAACATTCTAATATAAAAGCCCATGCTGTGGGGTTCTTTTGGAAAAATAAGGATTTGATGAGAAGATTCATAGAAAGATTAGGGAAGATTAATATTTTATACCAAAGTAGAAATAACCAACCAACCAACCATAGATGTACAGGATTATGTCAGATTGGATCAGAGTAGAACTGAACAAGGCCAGAGAGCGTGAACAAGGCCTTTTTAATGCGCTGTGTAGAACGGAATCAAACAGAAGTATTTAGCTGTGTCTAATAGTTGGTCCTGAAACTTAGATTTAATGCTATGTGATTGAAATCGAAGAGCAGCTTGGTTTGTCAGGCTCTGTGTGTGATAAAGTGTGCGCTGATGAAGCTAACTAGGATGCCGACACAGAGCTCGTCTATGAGCTCTGTCTCTGAAGATGGTCGCTGTGTGTGTGTGTGTGTGTGTGTTGTGTTGCCACAGTGTTATCACAATGAGGGCTTTTGGGTTCCAAAAAATAAATAAAAATGTATTTAAAACTTTGTCACATCTTTTAATGTAATGTGTGTCGGTTTGTGTTTGAACACCGAGCAAGAGGAATACACACAAATCTCCACATTTACTGATTAGCTTCATGCTTGTCCTATTCTATATTTTCTACCAGGGTTGGGGTCAATTCAAATTGAAGACACTCAATTCAGGATGTGATTTGACGTAAATAAATAGCTTGTTATTTTATGAGAAATTGTTCAAAATATATTTAAAAAAATGTAATTATTGAATTGGAATTTCTGTTAACTTCCTGAATTGGTTGACTTCAATTCAAATTGACCCCAGCCATGTTTTCTAAAGCCTAGGGCAAATGTAATCTAGCCAGTCACTCACATTAGGTAAAGATACTATTTAGGCACAACTGATATTCAGGGTCAACACGTCTTCCCTTTTTATTTGCAAACAAGTGAAACAACCTTCTATAGTACCTGGCTTACACAGTGATGCTGCAAAGTATTTTCAAAAACAAACATGTTAGCTAACAGTTTTAAAATTCAAGTTTTGTTTTTTGCCTAATAAAGCACCAGAATATCCTATATTCTCAAACAGAGCGAGATATAGCTTTTTCTCAGTTTCTTCAAATAAAATATGTAATTATATATTATCTTCTCTTTGGAGTATATCACCTACCTTGCAATAGGTACAATATTCTCAAATTGAAATAAATTTATGGTCAAATCTGAGTAGTTTAACATAATTTAACATTATTGATGAAAGTACATTACACTTAACATTCTTATGAAATCAATATTGGCAATTTGCCACAAATGTTTAATCTTGATAGAATCACAGTTGTGAAATCCACCACACATTCCACAGTAAACTGTATTAGACATTCAAATCATGCACGACATTCAAGACAAACCATTATTTGTTTGTTTCTTTGCTATAAATACAGAAAATGTAACAGATACATTGATTTCTATTGGATAAATAGAAAATAGAATGAAAAAAGAAAAAAAACACACACACAGAACAGCTATTTCTCCATCTCTAACATGCAGACTGGACACTGAGGTTCAATGTAAAGCTACCAGATGTGTCCGTGTATCTGCATAGTTAAACGTTTATGTCAACAGTCCTGCTCAAAGCATTTGTTGGAGACACACGTGTAGCTAAAGTGCTTGCAGCGTCCTTTCATGAAGGCAATAGCAGAACTAAGCAGAGATCTACAGGACACAGGCCAACATTTCACAACTCCTACTTGATATGTAATATGAGGCCTTTAGTTTAAAGTGATTAAATGGGATATACCATTTAATACCCATAGTTTGTTATACTTCAGTTCAATTAAAATTACACAGCCTATCCAATTGCATATCCTGATTTTATCAGTGGTCATCGTCCCTTTGGAATCAAACAAGGAAGACCCTGCAGAATCCTCCATTTAGTCTAGTCACTGTCCAATTACAGTAATAACAAGGAAGACTCTGCAGAATCCTCCATTTAGTCTGGTCACTGTCCAATTACAGTAATAACAAGGAAGACTGCAGAATCCTCCATTTAGTCTGGTCACTGTCCAATTACAGTAGTAACAAGGAAGACTCTGCAGAATCCTCCATTTAGTCTAGTCACTGTCCAATTACAGTAATAACAAGGAAGACTCTGCAGAATCCTCCATTTAGTCTAATCACTGTCCAATTACAGTAATAACAAGGAAGACTGCAGAATCCTCCATTTAGTCTAGTCACTGTCCAATTACAGTAATAACAAGGAAGACTCTGCAGAATCCTCCATTTAGTCTAGTCACTGTCCAATTACAGTAATAACAAGGAAGACTGCAGAATCCTCCATTTAGTCTAGTCACTGTCCAATTACAGTAATAACAAGGAAGACTCTACAGAATCCTCCATTTAGTCTGGTCACTGTCCAATTACAATAACAATATGGAGAAAGAATGGGACACTATTGGGACACTAAATCCAAGCCAGAAACATTCAACTGCCCTCTTTCCGTGTACATAACCTTTCAAACGCTAATTTAATAAAACGTCATGTTGATTATATGTGTTTTACAGTCCCATCAGCAGACTTGTCTTCAAACCCTTATGTTTTTAATGGAACCAAATGTTATTTCTACGCACCCACAAAGAATCTAAGGCTGCGTTTACACAGGCAGCCCAATTCTGATATTTTTTTCTACTAATTGACCAATCAGATCAGCTCTGAAAAAGATCTGATGTGAAAAGATCTGATGTGATTGATCAAAATACCAATTAGTAGAAAAAAGGATCAGAATTGGGGTGCCTGTGTAAACGCAGCCTAAGTGCTGCACACACAAACACACACAGTGGTTTCTTTCAGTCCCTTATTGCTATTCAACTATGGGTGCATTATGGGAAAACGCCACAGTCCAATTTCAGTATTTCTCCTTGTGGACTCCTTGTGAAGTCACAGGCTGAAGGTCAAATGACACCCTATTCCACATTGAGTGCACTACTTTGAACCATTTGCTGAGTGCTACATTGTGTAGTGCACTCTACAGGGAAAAGGGTGTCTTGAGATTTGCCCCCCAGTCTCAGCCACAGGCCCCCAGCTCTTTTGTAAACTGTTAGTTTAGTCCAATCTCAACTACATGTCATGGATAAACCCAGCGCAGTATTAACATGCTGCCCTCTATAGCACTGTGCACCTACACACACAGGTTAGATGGGCTTGTAGAGCAGAGATGTGACGTACTTCTTCTTATACCTGTGAGTCGCACTGAGCACCATCACTCCATCCTGAGGGAGAGGACAGATAGAGAGTGTGATTGTGTGAGACAGAAAAGACAGACGGGACGGGACGGGAGAGAGAGAGAGAGAGAGAGAGACACAGACAGACAGACAGACAGACAGACAGACAGACAGACAGACAGACAGAGACAGACAGACACTAATGCTATGTTATGCTATGGATGAGACTATTACTCAATCCATAAGTATTGCAGTAAGAAGTGGGATAGAGGATGCTGCTGCCCTCCTACAGTACCTTTATTGAGAGCGCATACAGATGGTTGAGCATCACATGGTTGGGTTCAGGCAGCAAGGCTGGGTCGCACTGTAGGAGAGGAAGAGAGAGAGAAGACGAATTAGTAATCAAGATGGTTCCAAATTGGAATTTACAATGCAGAGATGGGAGAGCGGAAGAGAATGAGAAAGGGAGAGAGACAGAGAGAAGATCAGAGAAGATGAGGGAGAGAGAAAGAGAGGAGAGGGAGACAGAGAGAAGATCAGAGAAGATGAGGGAGAGAGAAAGAGAGGAGAGAGGGAGACAGAGAGAGAGAAGTATAATATTAAGAAATGCTACGGAAGGAAAGTAGTATAAACCTACCACAAAACAATTAGGCAACAACAAATTCTATCCCATTTAGACAACTTCCTGGACAAAACTTTCCACTATAATAGTGAAGGTGTAAACTTTGCAGTAGAAAACCTAAACAGTATTTTTGACCTCTCAGCTTCCCTATCAAATCTAAAAAATGTAAAACAGAAAACCGAAGAAAATGAACAACAATGACAAATGGTTTGATGAAGAATGCAAAAACCTAAGAAAGAAATTGAGAAACCTAGTCAACCAAAAACATAGAGACCCAGATAACCTGAGTACACGCCTTTACTATGTTGAATCACTAAAACAATACAGAAATACACTACGGAAAAAGAAGGAACAGCAGGTCAGAAATCAGCTCAATGTAATTGAAGAATTCATTGACTCTTTCCACTTCTGGGAAAATTGGAAAACACTAGACAAACAACAACACAAAGAATTATATTTCCAAAACGGAGATGTATGGGAAAACCACTTCTCCAATCGTTTTGGCTCTTTAACAAAGAACAAACAACAAAAACATAGTATACATGATGAAATACAAATCTTAGAATCAACTATTAAAGACTACCAGAACCCACTGGATTCTCTAATTTCATTGAATGAACTACAGGACAAAATACAAACCCTCCAACCCAAAAAGGCCTGTGGTGTTGATGGTATCCAAAATTAAATGATAAAATATACAGACCACAAATTCTGCTATACAAATTGATGGAAAATGGTGTTAGGGGAAAAACATAGCACATTATAAAATCCATGTACACAAACAACAAGTGTGCAGTTAAAATTGGCAAAAAAAAACAAATTTCTTTCCACTGCCACACCCTGATCTCTTTCACCTGTCCTCATTATTGTCTCCACCCCCTCCAGGTGTCTCTTGTTTTTCCCCGTGTATGTATCCCTGTGTTACCGGTCTCTCTGTACCAGTGTATTTATCCCTGTGTTTCCTGTCTCTCTGTACGAGTGTATTTATCCCTGTGTTTCCTGTCTCTCTGTACCAGTGTATTTATCCCTGTGTTTCCTGTCTCTCTGTACCAGTGTATTTATCCCTGTGTTTCCTGTCTCTCTGTACCAGTGTATGTATCCCTGTGTTTCCTGTCTCTCTGTACCAGTGTATGTATCCCTGTGTTACCGGTCTCTCTGTACCAGTGTATTTATCCCTGTGTTTCCTGTCTCTCTGTACCAGTGTATTTATCCCTGTGTTTCCTGTCTCTCTGTACCAGTGTATTTATCCCTGTGTTTCCTGTCCCTCTGTACCAGTGTATTTATCCCTGTGTTTCCTGTCTCTCTGTACCAGTGTATTTATCCCTGTGTTACCGGCCTCTCTGTACCAGTGTATTTATCCCTGTGTTTCCTGTCTCTCTGTACCAGTGTATTTATCCCTGTGTTTCCTGTCTCTCTGTACCAGTGTATGTATCCCTGTGTTACCGGTCTCTCTGTACCAGTGTATTTATCCCTGTGTTACCGGTCTCTCTGTACCAGTGTATTTATCCCTGTGTTTCCTGTCTCTCTGTACCAGTGTATTTATCCCTGTGTTTTCTGTCTCTCTGTACCAGTGTATTTATCCCTGTGTTTCCTGTCTCTCTGTACCAGTGTATGTATCCCTGTGTTTCCTGTCTCTCTGTACCAGTGTATGTATCCCTGTGTTACCGGTCTCTCTGTACCAGTGTATTTATCCCTGTGTTTCCTGTCTCTCTGTACCAGTGTATTTATCCCTGTGTTTCCTGTCTCTCTGTACCAGTGTATTTATCACTGTGTTTCCTGTCTCTCTGTACCAGTGTATTGATCCCTGTGTTTCCTGTCTCTCTGTACCAGTGTATTTATCCCTGTGTTTCCTGTCTCTCTGTACCAGTGTATTTATCCCTGTGTTTCCTGTCTCTCTGTACCAGTGTATTTATCCCTGTGTTACCGGCCTCTCTGTACCAGTGTATTTATCCCTGTGTTACCGGCCTCTCTGTACCAGTGTATTTATCCCTGTGTTTCCTGTCTCTCTGTACCAGTGTATTTATCCCTGTGTTTCCTGTCTCTCTGTACCAGTGTATTTATCCCTGTGTTTCCTGTCTCTCTGTACCAGTGTATTTATCCCTGTGTTACCGGCCTCTCTGTACCAGTGTATTTATCCCTGTGTTTCCTGTCTCTCTGTACCAGTGTATTTATCCCTGTGTTTCCTGTCTCTCTGTACCAGTGTATTTATCCCTGTGTTTCCTGTCTCTCTGTACCAGTGTATTTATCCCTGTGTTTCCTGTCTCTCTGTACCAGTGTATGTATCCCTGTGTTTCCTGTCTCTCTGTACCAGTGTATGTATCCCTGTGTTACTGGCCTCTCTGTACCAGTGTATTTATCCCTGTGTTTCCTGTCTCTCTGTACCAGTGTATTTATCACTGTGTTTCCTGTCTCTCTGTACCAGTGTATTTATCCCTGTGTTTCCTGTCTCTCTGTACCAGTGTATTTATCCCTGTGTTACCGGTCTCTCTGTACCAGTGTATTTATCCCTGTGTTTCCTGTCTCTCTGTACCAGTGTATTTATCCCTGTGTTTCCTGTCTCTCTGTACCAGTGTATTTATCCCTGTGTTTCCTGTCTCTCTGTACCAGTGTATTTATCCCTGTGTTTCCTGTCTCTCTGTACCAGTGTATTTATCCCTGTGTTTCCTGTCTCTCTGTACCAGTGTATTTATCCCTGTGTTTCCTGTCTCTCTGTACCAGTGTATGTATCCCTGTGTTTCCTATCTCTCTGTACCAGTGTATGTATCCCTGTGTTACCGGTCTCTCTGTACCAGTGTATTTATCCCTGTGTTTCCTGTCTCTCTGTACCAGTGTATTTATCCCTGTGTTTCCTGTCTCTCTGTACCAGTGTATTTATCCCTGTGTTTCCTGTCTCTCTGTACCAGTGTATTTATCCCTGTGTTTCCTGTCTCTCTGTACCAGTGTATTTATCCCTGTGTTTCCTGTCTCTCTGTACCAGTGTATTTATCCCTGTGTTTCCTGTCTCTCTGTACCAGTGTATTTATCCCTGTGTTTCCTGTCTCTCTGTACCAGTGTATTTATCCCTGTGTTACCGGCCTCTCTGTACCAGTGTATTTATCCCTGTGTTTCCTGTCTCCCTGTACCAGTGTATTTATCCCTGTGTTACCGGTCTCTCTGTACCAGTGTATTTATCCCTGTGTTTCCTGTCTCTCTGTACCAGTGTATTTATCCCTGTGTTTCCTGTCTCTCTGTACCAGTGTATTTATCCCTGTGTTACCGGTCTCTCTGTACCAGTGTATTTATCCCTGTGTTTCCTGTCTCTCTGTACCAGTGTATTTATCCCTGTGTTTCCTGTCTCTCTGAGCCAGTTCGTCTTGTATGTTCAAGCCTACCAGCGTTTTTCCCATTTTCCTGCTTTGCCTTTTCTCCTTTTTCTAGTCCTCCCGGGTTTGACCCTTGCCTATTCTGGACTCTGTACCCGCCTGCCTGACCATTCTGCCTGCCCTGACCTCCAGCCTGCCTGTCACTCTGTACCTCCTGGACTCTGATCTGGTTATGACCTTTTTGCCTGTCCATGACCATTCTCTTGCCTATTCCCTTTGGATTTATTAAACATCTTAAACTCCAACCATCTGCCTCCTGTGTCTGCATTTGGGTCTCGCCTAGTGTCATGATACACAGGGCCATGGGGTGAGACAAGGATGCAGCTTAAGCCTCACCCTCTTCAACTTATATATCAACGAATTGGCGCGGGCACTAGAAAAGTCTGCAGCACCCAGGCTCACCCTACTAGAATCTGAAGTCAAATGTCTACTGTTTGCTGATGATCTGGTGCTTCTGTTCTCAACCAAGGAGGGCCTACAGCAGCACCTAGATCTTCGGCATTGTCAGACCTGGGCCCTGAGTAAATCTCAGTAAGACAAAAATAATGGTGTTCCAAAAAAGGTTCAGTTGCTAGGACCACAACTATAAATTCTATCTAGACATCATTGCCCTAGAGCACACAAAAAACTATACATACAGTAGGGAAAAAAGTCAGCCACCAATTGTGCAAGTTCTCCCACTTAAAAAGATGAGAGAGGCCTGTAATTTTCATCATAGGTACACTTCAACTATGACAGACAAAATAAGAAAAAAAAATCCAGAAAATCACATTGTAGGATTTTTAATGAATTTATTTGCAAATTATGGTGGAAAATAAGGATTTGGTCACCTACAAACAAGCAAGATTTCTGGCTCTCACAGACCTGTAACTTCTTCTTTAAGAGGCTCCTCTGTCCTCCACTCGTTACCTGTATTAATGGCACCTGTTTGAACTTGTTATCAGTATAAAATACACCTGTCCACAACCTCAAACAGTCACACTCCAAACTCCACTATGGCCAAGACCAAAGAGCTGTCAAAGGACACCAGAAACAAAATTGTAGACCTGCACCAGGCTGGGAAGACTGAATCTGCAATAGGTAAGCAGCTTGGTTTGAAGAAATCAACTGTGGGAGCAATTATTAGGAAATGGAAGACATACAAGACCACTGATAATCTCCCTCGATCTGGGGCTCCACGCAAGATCTCACCCCGTGGGGTCAAAATCATCACAAGAACGGTGAGCAAAAATCCCAGAACCATACGGGGGGACCTAGTGAATGACCTGCAGAGAGCTGGGACCAAAGTAACAAAGCCTACCATCAGTAACACACTACGCCGCCAGGCACTCAAATGCTGCAGTGCCAGACGTGTCCCCCTGCTTAAGCCAGTACATGTCCAGGCCCGTCTGAAGTTTGCTAGAGAGCATTTGGATGATCCAGAAGAAGATTGGGAGAATGTCATTTGATCAGATGAAACCAAAATATGGTAAAAACTCAACTCGTCGTGTTTGGAATACAAAGAATGCTGAGTTGCATCCAAAGAACACCATACCTACTGTGAAGCATGGGGGTGGAAACATCATGCTTTGGGGCTGTTTTTCTGCAAAGAGACCAGGACGACTGATCCGTGTAAAGGAAAGAATGAATGGGGCCATGTATCGTGAGATTTTGAGTGAAAACCTCCTTCCATCAGCAAGGGCATTGAAGATGAAACGTGGCTGGGTCTATCAGCATGACAATGATCCCAAAGCCACTCAACGAAGGAGTGGCTTTGTAAGAAGCATTTCAAGGTCCTGGAGTGGCCTAGCCAGTCTCCAGATCTCAACCCCATAGAAAATCTTTGGAGGGAGTTGAAAGTCCGTGTTGCCCAGCAACAGCCCCAAAACATCACTGCTCTAGAGGAGATCTACATGGAGGAATGAGACAAAATACCAGCAACAGTGTGTGAAAACCTTGTGAAGACTTACAGAAAACGTTTGACCTCTGTCATTGCCAACAAAGGGAATATAACAAAGTATTGAGATAAACTTTTGTTATTGACCAAATATTTATTTTCCACCATAATTTGCAAATAAATTAATAAAAAATCCAAAAAATGTGATTTTCTGGATTTTTTTTCTCATTTTGTCTGTCATAGTTGAAGTGTACCTATGATGAAAATTACAGGCCTCTCTCATCTTTTTAAGTGGGAGAACTTGCACAATTGGTGGCTGACTAAATTCTTTTTTGCCCCACCGTACCTCGGCCTACACATCAGCGCCACAGGTAACTTTCACAAAGCTGAGAACGATCTGAGAGACAAGGCAAGAAGGGCCTTCTATGCCATCAAAATGAAAATAAAATTTGACATACCAATTAGGATCTGGCTAAAAATGCTTGAATCAGTTATAGGACCCATATGGTTGAGAGGTCTGGGGTTTGCTCACCAACCAATAATTCACAAAATGGGACAAACATTTATCAAAAATATTCTTTGTGTACAACGTAAAATACCAAATAATGCACGCAGAGCAGAATTAGGTCGATACCCGCTAATTATAAAAATCCAGAAAAGAGACGTTAAATTCTACAACCTTCTAAAAGGAATCGATTCCGAAACCTTCAATAACAAAGCCATTACCTACAGAGAGATGAACCTGGAGAAGAGTCCCCTAAGCAAGCTGGTCCTGGGGCTATTGAGAAAGGCCGCCATAGGCAGACCTGGCTCTCAAGAGAATACAGGCTATGTGCACACTGCATACAAAATGAGATGGAAACTGAGCTGCACTTCCTAACCTCCTGCCAAATGTATGATAATATTAAACAAACCCAATTTTGATAAACTCTCATATCTACTGGGTGAAATACCAGTGTGCCATCACAGCAGCAAAATGTGTAACCTGTTGCCACAAGAAAAGGGCAACCTGTGAAGAACAAACACACTGTAAATACAACCCATATTTATTTTGATCTATTTTCCCTTTTGTACTTTAACTATTTGCACATAATATAACATTTGAAATGCATTTATTATTTTGGAACTTTTGTGATTGTAATGTTTACTGTTAATTTGTATTGTTTATTTCACTTTTGTTTATTATCACTTGCTTTGGCAATGTTAACATGTTTCCCATGTCAATAAAGGCCTTAAGGAGAAAGTGAAATTGAATGAGAGAGAGAGAGAGAGAGAGAGAGAGAAGAGAGAGAGAGCGAGAGAGAGAGAGAAAAGAACAGAGTCCCCTCATCTAGCTGGTCCTGGGGCTGAGTTCTACTAACACGCTGAATCCTCAGAGCCAGAAAATCCAATGAATCGGAATAAACCAAATTACAACACCGTCAAAACAAAACTACATTACTTATTGACAGTGGCATAACATACTTAAGTAAAAATACTTTGAACAAGAGACCTTCAAAGACCTCTCTGATGAGAATAAGCTACCCGTCCTGTTGGGGGAGGATGCAGAGAGCTGCCAGACTACATTGCTGCCAGACAGAAGATGAGGGACAGTGTGTGACAGACCTACTAACATGCACATGTCCTCTATGCCATTGTTATTGTTCAATGTATGGTTATATGGTTTAATTATGTATGGTTGTATGGTTAAATTATGTTAATATTGTAAATCTCCAAAGTAAGCTTTGGCATTATGCACATTGTTACATCATGCCAATAAAGCAAATGTAATTGAATAATTGAGAGACAGAGAGCGAGAGCGAGAGAGAGCGAGAGAGAGACTGAAACAGAAGGAAACTCACAGAGATGTTAGTGTCCTTGTTGAGGATGACCTGGAGGAGGTGTGGGGGGAGGATGGGCGGGGCTTTGGAGCGTTCCTCAGGCCTGAACATGTACTGCTCCTGTCCATAGGGACCTGGAGGGGAGCTGGACAGGTCTAAGGACACACAATGACACACACAGCATGTCATTCATATACTCTCAAATGGTGACTGATTTCTTGGGTTTTCATCAACTTACATAACTTATCCTAAACACCTGATCAGGATTAAATATTACATCCTTCCTTGAAGTAATCACTGATCTGAAAAGGCTTGAATGGTGATAGGATGGAAACCCTGCCTTCTCTTACCCAATCATGTACAGATCAGTGAGTACCATGAGGAAGGAAACTTGGCCCAAACTTGCATGACCTTAAGTCGGCACCTCTTGGTCAGTACAAGGCTATGCTTAACCCAAAGGGTCAACAGGGGATGAAAACCCTGCCTTCACTAATCCAATCACAAATAGATCAGGCTATACAAGCTTAATGTAAAGGACAACAGAGGATTAGAGCCTCTACTGACCTGAGGTGTCGGTAGACTCCAGAGAGTCCACCTGCAGAGCATCAAACACCTCAAAGTCCGACTGCTTCACCTCGATCAGGTTGTTGATGGTGCCCAACTGGCTGGTCACCACAGGCTGCGGGAGGGAGTGTTATAACAGGGTTAATAACAAATAAACCGTGTGGATGGATCACCAAAACAAGGTAGTGTTATAACAGGGTTAATAACAAATAAACCGTGTGGATGGATCACCAAAACAAGGGAGTGTTATAACAGGGTTAATAACAAATAAACCGTGTGGATGGATCACCAAAACAAGGGAGTGTTATAGCAGGGTTAATAACAAATAAACCGTGTGGATGGATCACCAAAACAAGGTAGTGTTATAACAGGGTTAATAACAAATAAACCGTGTGGATGGATCACCAAAACAAGGGAGTGTTATAACAGGGTTAATAACAAATAAACTGTGTGGATGGATCACCAAAACAAGGGAGTGTTATAGCAGGGTTAATAACAAATAAACCGTGTGGATGGATCACCAAAACACGGCTGAAAATAGCTGCACTGTTGTATTTGAAAAATATTATTAAACCTTTATATGTTCAGGTTAGGCCTAAAATAAAATACAAATGACATCATAAATGGAAATAAGTCACTGACTTTATTGTGCTATCCCTGTCACATTTAAAATGGATGTACTGTGTGTATGTATTTTTTAGGCAAAAAATAGGCAAAAAAAAGTATATCAATCTAGTAGTCTAGTTTAGGCCAGAGCCATATGTAGGGTTTACCTCTGAGGGGTCATGAACCCACTGTCCGTCCACAAAGAACTTGTACTGGTGCTCTCCCTCTGGCAAGTCCAGGATCGCTACAAAGTCATTGTGGCTTGGCGAAGAAATACTGTGTTAATACACTGCTAATGCACTATTAACTGTGTCAAAGTGTTGTCACTAATCAAATAGTATAACAGCAATACAGTATGCAGACCAGGGCCTCTCCTTTCCCCTGCCCTACCTCTTATTGAGGTGGATCTTGTTGCCCCAGTTGTTAAAGGATCCAGCGATGTAAACCTCCTTCCCTCCTCCGGCCCAGCGGATGACCGTGGGCCTGGACTGAGGCCCGGTCTTCACCAGGTCATCCAGGTCGGGCTCCTCCTTGTCCGACACCTAACGGGAGAAAAGAAACTCAGTTTAAATCAAAATGTGGAAATGACAGGGGCTCTACTTTTTTTGTGATTCCTCGCATATTATCTCCTTGCCTCCTTGGAAGAAAAGGTCCAAGGTCCCTCACATTGGACCTTCTTCTCCAGCGGGTTTTGAGGAGGCGAGGAGAGAGGAATCGATAAAGATGAATTGAGAAAGAGCCAGGGTTTATCTCACTTGGCTAATATGGCTTCTACTTCTCTTCCCATCGTCCTCTTCTTAATCTGCACCGGAAATGTACCCCCCCCCCCGCATCTGTTGTTCATGCAACTGTTTAGTGTGATGGTCTTTACGCCCCTGCCCCCAAATATCCTATGTTCCAGAGCAGAGGTACCTTGGAGGACCCCAGGCCGTGTGTGTTGAAGATGTTAGGGTCATCAGTGCTGTCCACCATCTTGCTGGGCTCGTGGTCTTTGTCTCTGCTGTCAGAGCGATGGGCCTTGGCGCCATGGCGGTCTCCGGACATCCGGTCGCCTGTGTTACCCATGATCCTTTACTAAGTTTCCTGCCAGGACAAGCTGAAAGACAACATACAGTCATCATCATCATCTTACAAACAACAAGACATAACTTGCCACCCAAACCAACCTCTGAACATTACTTGCATATTTCAGATTAGTTAGATAAGGTCAACAACAACAGGATGCTTGATGCAGAGAGACTAAGGGGGGATTGGATATATGTTTTGCCTTGTCAACAACAGGATGCTTGATGCAGAGAGACTAAGGGGGGATTGGATATATGTTTTGCCTTGTCAACAACAGGATGCTTGATGCAGAGAGACTAAGGGGGGATTGGATATATGTTTTGCCTTGTCAACAACAGGATGCTTGATGCAGAGAGACTAAGGGGGGATTGGATATATGTTTTGCCTTGTCAACAACAGGATGCTTGATGCAGAGAGACTAAGGGGGATTGGATATACGTTTTGCCTTGTCAACAACAGGATGCTTGATGCAGAGAGACTAAGGGGGATTGGATATATGTTTTGCCTTGTCAACAACAGGATGCTTGATGCAGAGAGACTAAGGGGGGATTGGATATATGTTTTGCCTTGTCAACAACAGGATGCTTGATGCAGAGAGACTAAGGGGGATTGGATATATGTTTTGCCTTGTCAACAACAGGATGCTTGATGCAGAGAGACTAAGGGGGATTTGATATATGTTTTGCCTTGTCAACAACAGGATGCTTGATGCAGAGAGACCAAGGGGGATTGGATATATGTTTTGCCTTGTCAACAACAGGATGCTTGATGCAGAGAGACTAAGGGGGATTGGATATACGTTTTGCTTGTCATTTGAATAACTAGCTAATGTTAGCTAGCTAGCTATACAGAATTTCCAGCAAATCTATGATCAATGTGTACAGTTGCTGACATTGGTAACAGAGCGGAATATTGACTGTACTTAGCTAGCTAAAGTTAGTCATGTTGAGCTAGCTATCTAAACAGCTGACTTGTTACCAGAATCGGAAGTGCTCTGCTCGGCCCACCACCAGCTGGCTAGCCCACTCCTGACAATCAACAAGTCGGGTCATGGATGTGCTGCTCCACGAGCACGAAGAAACAAACTTGAACGACCAAGCAATCTGGCAATAACTATAGTCTAGATCAGAATAGAACAAGGCAAAGGCTACAGTTAGTTCCCTTAGCAGTTAGCTAGCATAAATCGCTCCCCCTGACCCCCGCAGGGAATATTTTTTGCTGCCTCAATACCTATCGTGGGCTATACTTAGGGTGTGATTGTGAAATGCCAACCACTGACAATGCTAACATCGTGACATGCCATGTTGATCAATCGGTTCTGTATGGGACAGTTACTCACCAAATGACACGATTCGAAGTTTATTTAACACTGAGTCCTCCTCTTCAACTTTGACGTCAACGTTCTTCTTCACAATGTTATTCCACCAACTACGGATCCCCAGCAGGACAAACTATGCAGTCATTGGAAAAAATAGATAAACCTGTTTCATGAACAGAAATAGTGAAACACCTAACCCAAGATCAGATAGAACTGGAATTAGCATATATCGTTAACCAGCAACACACATATACAGTGCTTTACGGCAAACCAGCCCTGTGTACTGTGTCATATTTTACCAATAGAAACGTTTAATTTTCATTTGTGTCATTTATATAAGAACATAGACTAATTGACATCACCCACAGTCAGTAAAATGGTTGTATTTCGGACTTTTTACGTTTTCTCACTACTGAGAAAACGCCAGTTACTGAGTGGATGTGCAGGAAACATGGCCATGTCGAGTGAGTCGCAGCAATTGGTCCATCTCCAGTATGATCATCATTTGTGTGCTTCAGGAGTGTCATGAAAAATGAAAGAGACATGAAGTCATTGATTATTTCATATAACTAAATATTCCCAATTAGGAGCTTAGTATAACGTGACTTAATCAACAGTATTGTAATGTATTTTAGAGAATACTGTACAGTAGACCAGCAGAAGCTTAGCACTGATGGAAAACTTGTGTGGTTATATCATATAATAATATATGCCATTTAGCAGACACTTTTATCCAAAGCAAGTTACAGTCATGCCTGCATACATTTAACATATGGGTGGTCTAGGGAATCAAACCCACTACACTGGGGTTACAAGCACCATGCTCTACCAACTGAGCCACAAAGGACCATTATTTCTTCTAACGATACCTATTTCACATACATTTGAGGTTTCGTACCACCAGACACAGAAAATCACAAGGCTGACAAAAAATCAGTCCACAAAAACAACAATCAAAGCTTACTAACCAACAGTCCAGTCAGAGCCTTGCTGATATTGTGAATGCCTGACTTTTTACTCTTGGACTATTTGCTCTTTATAACATCATCTGCTGACACATCAGCTTTGAACTCACTGCTTGATCATGGCGCTCCCTGACGCTGGAGACCCTCTCCTTCCGGCCTGTGGCTTCCTCATCATCACTGGTCCCAGGGAACTCCATCTGTAGCTCCCCTGGAGCTATGGGAACGACTAGGGTCATCACTGGCCTGCTTCTTGGGGAGTGGGAATAGGACTGAGGGGCAGAGGAAATGCAAGACAAGGCATTGGGTTACAATTCCAGTTATAAGTTAGAACTTTATTTAGATTATTTTATCAAAGTTGTGTTTTGGGTTGATGTCCTAGTATATTAGCTGAGAAGCATACGTTTAATAAAACAACATGCACAAGGCATTGCTACATGTGTTAAGAAACCCTAGATGGAATCATCGGCATGTGAAAGACAGTCATTAATACCTTCTTCTCTGACTTCTCTGTGATCCTCTTCTTAACCTTCGGGAACTCTTGATTATCAGCAGTTATGTACTTATAAAAATAAAATAAAAATGTAGTTTTTAGAAAGCTTATCAAGTGTAGGGATTCCTGGAAAAGAATGTGTTTAATACATTCTCTCTTCCAGAATCATCTAAATGAATGCAGACCTAAATTGATCTCATTAGCTATACATTCCATCCTTTTGTTAAATATACAGCTCCTTTTTTCCTTGTAAGATTTTTTGCATATTGAAAGCCAAAGGTCTTACACTTTTCTGAACTTTGATCTCACAGCTTGGTCGATAGACATCTTGTCATCCTCAAGTACCTTTTCAAATATTTAACCCTCCTGCTGTGTTCTGGTCGAATTGGAAGTTTTCTCTATGAAAAATGTAGTTAATTTAATCTGATTGTCATAAGGTTCCATGACTTTGTCCACATAGGGCATCTGAACACACAAAATACATTTTGATGATTTCCATGACATTTTGGGTGTTTTATTTCACTTTTGCACACCTGTGGTGTTCCTGGTCAAAAATGACCGGTCATTAGAAATGAATGGGTGAGACTACAATTAGTGTATAAAATTGAGGTCAGGCACATGCCCATTCATCAGATAGACACACTTCCTCTCCCAGACCACCACATGCATGTGTGTTTGAGCACACACACACACATACCTCACTCCCCTTCTTGACATCCATGGCAACCCCCACGGGAACCTTTCCCCAATAGAATCTTTCCCACACGGGAAGCACACCTGTTGGCATTCTCACAAATAATCGCAACACTGTTTCAATAATGTATATAATTTTTCTCACAGCTCTGGTATATAAAGCTTTTTTGAGGCCTTGCTCACAATTCATTCTGTGGCAGCACAATGACCAAACGATATACTGTATGTGAGGCTCTTGATCATATCTTTGAGGAGGAGAGAGGCCAGGAAACAGACAGTGAAGATGCATTAGAGGAGAAAGTAGTCTGTGATAAATAGCACAATGTTTCATCTGAGTATTTATTATAGTCAAAATAATCCATACATTATGTTTTTTGTACTCAAAAACGAGTTGTATGAGCTCAGGTCAATGATGCCTACAGGCCATAAAAGCAAATAGAAGTTCAAAACGTGTAATGTTCACACTAATTTAAGTTGATAAAAAGATCTAACACAATATATGTATTGATAATATGATAATATATGTATTATTATGGATTTATAATCAGCTATAATGGGGCGGCCATTTTGGACCAGGAACACAGAATTAATTAACATGAAACCGAGGGTTTCCGAGGGTTTCTCCTATTCAAATAGCCAGAGCCTTTAAAAACGTATTATATTTTTGAAAGAACATGATAAACATCCACTTACCATTTGTAGTAGTAGTAGCCCTCCTCAGCTCTATAGCCTAGAAATAAAAGTTCTGGGAGCACTGTTTTCTGTTTTGTTTTATTTCAAACAGGTTCATCGCGTTCGATCGATTACGTCAAAAGAAGTTTGAATCATCTAGAAATGACAAATTTCAATTTCATCATTTACGGACACAGCATTCACAAACTTGCACTGCGTTTGTTGTAAGCCCTCTAGATGGCGCCATGCACACAGCATTGAGATACAGGTTTAGCCTTTGCAATAGGAGCACTCCAATCCTTTCCATTGTCAACATTGATTATTGGACAACTGTCTGTAAACACTTGTATTGACCCATAACACATGCATTGCTTTTCTTTCAGTCTAAGTTTTGTGAGCTCAGTGAGAACATTCATACATTCATACACATTCAACATTCGCTCACAATGTCAATCAATTCAGGTATAACAGTATTACATACTCAAACATAATTAAGACATTGAGGCAACATAATAACAATTGGTCTAACTCTAAATGTTAATTAACTGCGTGCATGGCATGCACGTGTGTGTGTGTGTGTGTGTGTGTGTGTGTGTGTGTGTATATGTGTGTGGGGGGGATGGGATTATTCTGAATTCCAGTATTAACAGATTGAATTTCCCTCAGCTCCATTCATGATTGACAGGCAATATTTGCATGCAAGTTTGTAAGTATAAATATGTTGCTAGGGATACAGCTTAACAGTCAAGAACAACAATGGAAATACACATGGGGGAAAAACACATGAAAAACATAGCATTGAGGCTGTTGTTAATTACACTGAAAGTGTAAAAACATCAATAAAAAAGCAACCAAATAAAAGATACAATGCTGATATTTAACTGAGGTTAAGGCACACTTAAATAATAATATAATCGCTTACTTGCGCATGGAGTACTTCATATTACAGAAGAACAGAAAATACTTTAGACAAAGCTCTCAACAGTGTTCACCTGAATACCTTCTCCTCTCCCCCTATACAGTGTGAGACCCATAATGCAGTTCTTCTCAGTTATATTGCACCATCTTTTGTGTTGGATATGTCTTATATCGCTGTGCGTTAAAGGGGTGAATGTCATTTTTGGAGTTTACTGATATGGCCCAGTTTGAACTAGCCTTAGCTTCTCCTTGCGAGGCTCGCAGAGCGAACGTGATCTCGATGTTTGGCTACGCGAGAACATAGAAGTCTATGTGCAACACAAATCTGGTTGACTGTCTAAAAGATCTAACGATCTGACAACCTATTTCACGATCCCTGCATCATTCGGAGATGGATCATTCCTCATTTTGAGATCCCCAGGCCGGTCTTCATGTATTCGTAGACCACATAGCTGATGCTCACAGCAGGAATGACTTTCATGAAGTTGGGCAGGATACCCCGGTAGAGTCCAAAGAACCCCTCGTTAGCCAGGATCCCCTTCACTAGCCCACTCATGGTGGACTTGTCTGACGCATCCAGAGTTGCTGTGAAACAGATAGTGAAAGAAAGGACGCAGGAGTCAAATAAAAGGTTAGTTTGTTCACACTCACTACCTCAGGTTGCCACTTAGTTTCTCTCTCATGGCAATCAGGTGATCTCTGTTTTACCATACAGTAAAAAAATATATTTTATGATTAAGTAGCAGATGGTTTTATTCATCAAATATTTATCTCTGTGCTGCTGGAGAGCTTTGACAGTAAATAGGTGAATTTTGTATGTCCATTGTTTTTCGTCTTCAATCAATAAAGTAGTAACAGATGCATGTTGATTGTCATGTATTACCCTGCGCCTGCATGCGTGTGCGGAGCAGGGCGAGGGGGTAGCTGGCCAGCTGGCCACACGTGCTGGAGATGGTGCCACATCCTAACAGCACCAGGATGCCAGGGTTGGCCGTGTCTTTGGCATAGCGGGACAACCAGGCATTCTTCAGGCTCTAGGGTACACAAACACAGAGTGGGGCAATCAACAAGGATCATTTAGGGATGAGACTGCCACCACAGGAAATCAGACAGTGGTCACAATGTTGTAAGCCTTCCCTCATCTAGACAAACGCAATTCAGTGGATTCACTGGATTTCATTCTTAAGTCCTGAAAAACTTGTAAGATGATGGAATTCTCTGTTTTAGTAATACATGTCAGTGAACTGTAAAGCATTGTGTTACTGTAATGAGGAATAGCATTGACTCAGTGATATGAATCCTCAGCCTGCAGACCTCGTAAACAGCTAGGTCGATGCCAGCATAGGGAATGATGCCTATCATGTTGGGAGTGTAGCCTTTATAGAAGGCTTTGATGCCCTCTTTCCTCAGAATCTTCTTGGCACAGTCAAACATTCCATTATACTGGCCAGTTTTCCCCAGAGTCAGTCTGGTCTTCATGACCTAAAAAGAGGAAACAGAGAGGGCGAGTAACCGTGTAAATGCATTGCTTTACTAGAAGCCAAAATGACTGGTGTGCCATCTAATGCCACTATCTAGCGGGACAGAAGTTTGAGCCTATTTACGTAGCTTATTTGTCATGAATACATAGTAACAACACAAAGATTTGCACTCTTTTTTCAACTTTTACGCTCAAGATACAGTGGGCTCCAAAAGTATTGGGACAGTGACCATTTTTTATTATTTTATTGTATTCAAGCACTTTGGATTTTAAATGATACAATGACTGAGGTTATACATGACAATCAACATGTATGTGTTACTACTTTATTGATAAAACAATGGACATACAAAAATCACATTTACTGTCAAAGCTCTCCAGCAGCACTGAAATAAATATTTGACTAATAAAACCATCTACTACTTAATCATGTAAATTCACTTTTTTTAAACTCTGTCACCTTTAATTTTAGGGTATTTTCATCATAGTCACCTCATTTTAGGGGACCAAAAGTATTGGGACAAATTCACTTATATGTGTATTAAAGCAGTCAAAAGTTGAGTATTTGGTCCCATATTCACAGCAGGTAATGACAATATTAAGCTTGTGACTCTACAAACTTGTTGGATGCGTTTGCTGTTTGTTTTGGTTGTTTTTCAGATTATTTTGTACCCAAATAGAAATGAATGGTAAATAATGTATTGTGTCAGTTTGGAGTTACTTTTATTGTAAATAAGAATATAATATTTCTAAACACTTCTACATTAATGTGGATGCTACCATGACTACGGATAATTCTGAATGAGAAAGTTAGACCTACAAATATCATACCCCCCAAAAATGCTACCTTCCCTGTTATTGTAATGGTGAGAGGTTAGCATGTCTTGGGGGTATGATATAAAATGCTACCTTCCCTGTTATTGTAATGGTGAGAGGTTAGCATGTCTTGGGGGTATGATATAAAATGCTACCTTCCCTGTTATTGTAATGGTGAGAGGTTAGCATGTCTTGGGGGTATGATATAAAATGCTACCTTCCCTGTTATTGTAATGGTGAGAGGTTAGCATGTCTTGGGGGTATGATATAAAATGCTACCTTCCCTGTTATTGTAATGGTGAGAGGTTAGCATGTGTTGGGGGTATGATATAAAATGCTACCTTCCCTGTTATTGTAATGGTGAGAGGTTAGCATGTCTTGGGGGTATGATATAAAATGCTACCTTCCCTGTTATTGTAATTGTGAGAGGTTAGCATGTCTTGGGGGTATGATATAAAATGCTACCTTCCCTGTTATTGTAATGGTGAGAGGTTAGCATGTCTTGGGGGTATGATATAAAATGCTACCTTCCCTGTTATTGTAATGGTGAGAGGTTAGCATGTCTTGGGGGTATGATATAAAATGCTACCTTCCATGTTATTGTCATGGTGAGAGGTTGGCATGTCTTGGGGGTATGATATAAAATGCTACCTTCCCTGTTATTGTAATGGTGAGAGGTTAGCATGTATTGGGGGTATGATATAAAATGCTACCTTCCCTGTTATTGTAATGGTGAGAGGTTAGCATGTCTTGGGGGTATGATATAAAATGCTACCTTCCCTGTTATTGTAATGGTGAGAGGTTAGCATGTCTTGGGGGTATGATATAAAATGCTACCTTCCCTGTTATTGTAATGGTGAGAGGTTGGCATGTCTTGGGGGTATGATATAAAATGCTACCTTCCCTGTTATTGTAATGGTGAGAGGTTAGCATGTCTTGGGGGTATGATATAAAATGCTACCTTCCCTGTTATTGTATTGGTGAGAGGTTAGCATGTCTTGGGGGTATGATATAAAATGCTACCTTCCCTGTTATTGTAATGGTGAGAGGTTAGCATGTCTTGGGGGTATGATATAAAATGCTACCTTCCCTGTTATTGTAATGGTGAGAGGTTAGCATGTCTTGGGGGTATGATATAAAATGCTACCTTCCCTGTTATTGTAATGGTGAGAGGTTAGCATGTCTTGGGGTTATTTACAAATCTTATGTACAGTAAAAGTGACTTCAAAATGACACAACACATTGTTTACCATTCATTTCTATTGGGCACAAAATAACCTGAAACACAACCAAGACCAATATGTAGTCACAAGCTTGATGTAGTCATTGCGTGCTATGAATATTGGACCAAATACTTAACTTTTTACTACTTTAATACACATACAAGTGCATTTGTTCCAATACTTTAGGTCCCCTAAAAAGTTCTGTACGGTTATGGATGAAAAACCCTCAAATTAAAGCTGACAGTCTGCACTTGAACCTCATAGTCACTGTATCATTTACAATCCAAAGTGCTGGAGAATAGAGCCAAAATGACAACAAATAAATGTGTCACGGTCAATACTTTTGGAGCTCACTGTATTTCTGAGAAGTTGCATTTCTCTCTCACCAAGATCAGAATGTTTCATGAATGACACGTGATGAAATTGACCGCAGAAGACGGAAATGTCTTTGGAATATTAATAGAATACTTGATGAAATGAATTCCAGAGACCTGAAAGTGACATTGGGAGGTGCCAATGGGTGGTCTCACCTCCATGGGGTAGATGGACGACTGGGCCGTGGCGCCTGCCAGAGAGCCAGCCATGAACCTCTGGTAGGTCTGGACCTTCTCTCCCTCTGGTGTCAGCAGCTTCTTATACTGACAGGAGAGAGATGCGTCATGAAGACAACACAGAGATACTATCACACATTTACCCTTTCATCCATCTTCCCTCTTTTTCTCTGTCCGTCTTCCCTCTCTCGCTCTGTCCGTCTTCCCTCTTTTTCTCTGTCCGTCTTCCCTCTCTCGCTGTGTCCGTCTTCCCTGTCTGTCTGTCTGCCTGTCCGTCTTCCCTCTCTCGCTCTGTCCGTCTTCCCTCTCTCGCTCTGTCCGTCTTCCCTCTCTGTCTGTCCGTCTTCCCTCTCTGTCTGTCCGTCTTCCCTCTCTGTCTGTCCGTCTTCCCTCTCTGTCTGTCCGTCTTCCCTCTCTGTCCGTCTTCCCTCTCTCGCTCTGTCCGTCTTCCCTCTCTCGCTCTGTCCGTCTTCCCTGTCTGTCTGTCTGTCCGTCTTCCCTCTCTCGCTCTGTCCGTCTTCCCTCTCTCGCTCTGTCCGTCTTCCCTCTCTCGCTCTGTCCGTCTTCCCTCTCTGTCTGTCCGTCTTCCCTGTCTGTCTGTCTGTCTTCCCTCTCTTCCTTTGGCTGTCTTCCTTCTCTTTCTCTATCTGTCTTCCCTCCCCATCTCTGTCCGTCTTCCCTCCCCGTCTCTGTCCATCTTCCCTCTCTCGCTCTGTCTTCCCTCTCTCTCTGTCTGTCTTCCCTCTCCATCTGTCTGTCTTCCCTCTCTGTCTGTCTGTCTTCCCTCTCTTTCTCTCTCTGTCTGTCTTCCCTCTCTTTCTGTTTTCTCTCTCTTTCTCTGTCTGTCTTCCCTCTCTTTCTCTGTCTATCTTCCCTCTCTTTCTCTGTCTGTCTTCCCTCTCGCTGTCTGTCTTCCTCTCTCATTCATGTTTCCTTTCCTCGCTATCGTTTGATTCATTTCTTCCTGCTTTCCATATGTCACTATGTCTTTCTCTCTAGGTCAACCTCTTTTTGTCTACCTCCATCAAAGTAAAGATATGAAACAGTGTCCAACCTGTTCGTAGGCCATGAATTTGATAGCGGTCTCAGGGGCGATCTTTAACACGTTGATCCCGTTCCCTCGCCATAGTGAGGCCACGCCCCCTTCCTTAATCATCTGTTTGAATCCTCCCAACAGGGTGATCCGGTTGGACTTGGAGGAGTGGACCTGAAACACAACCACAGGCGTTGTAGATTAGACAATACTGATGGATAGGTAGCATTCCTGTAGTGCTTTTCACTATGTCTCCAACACTTCACTTTGTAAGGGGTTGTAGGCCTAAAAAAAAAAACTCAAAACAAAATGTGTAAGGTTTGTGATAAGGGTTATAGTTAGAAGTTAAATCATATAAAGCGGTCTACTTTCGGCCTCCATAGAGTGGTCAGACTGTGACAACCTTTCCGGTGCTCTACCTGCATGAAGACCTTCACCCTGTCCAGGGGGGCGGTGCCTGTGCGAGAGACCGCCCCGGCCATCGCCCCGGCAGCCAGCTGTTTCCACCAGCCTCCCGAGGTCTTCTCCTCCTCAGTGAACTCATCAGGGATGGCAATGCTCTCTCCTATGTCCAGCACCTGGTGAATAAAAAATATTAGCTTGAACAGGTGCCAAACTGCTGGGACAGGAATTCTGTACGATCAATAAATATATTCTTGTAATAATTCTTATAGTAAACTGTTCAGTCGGTCTTTCATGTTGTTCCAACTTCCCATTCTTCATCAGATTGCCCATAAGATAACCTTCGAGCTATAGTAAGTAACAGATGTGGTCAATACAGTGCCAAGACCTAACCAGATTGCTACCTTCTCAACCAGCAGGTCTATTCTCATACAGTGCTGAAACTGTCTACCAACACCTGCTACAGATGTAGTATCTTCATTTGACCAGTTTTGTCAAAGGACAAAATAATACTGCAGCAGGACAATTAGAATATATATTTTTTTAAAGTGATAATTTCTAACAGGAAATTAGTTTTGATAGGCTACAGTACAGACGTGGCCAAAAGTTTTGAGAATGACACAAATATTAATTTTCACAAAGTCTGCTGCCTCAGTATCTTTAGATATTTTTGTCAGATGTTACTATGGAATACAAGCATTTCATAAGTGTCAAAGGCTTTTATTGACAATTACATGAAGTTGATGCAAAGAGTCAATATTTGCAGTGTTGACCCTTTTTCAAGACCTCTGTTATCCGGCAATCTGGCACGCTGTCAATTAACTTCTGGGCCACATCCTGACTGATGGCAGCCCATTCTTGCATAATCAATGCTTGGAGTTTGTCAGAATTTGTGGGGTTTTGTTTGTCCACCCGCCTCTTGAGGATTGACCACAAGTTCTCAATGGGATTAAGGTCTGGGGAGTTTCCTGGCCATGGATCCAAAATATCAATGTTTTGTTCCCCGAGCCACTTAGAGCCTTATGTCAAGGTGCTCCATCATGCTGGAAAAGACATTGTTCGTCACCAAACTGTTCCTGGATGGTTGGGAAAAGTTTCTCTCAGAGGATGTGTTGGTACCGTTCTTTGTTCATGGCTGTGTTCTTAGGCAAAATTGTGAGTGAGCCCACTCCCTTGGCTGAGAAGCAACCCCACACATGAATGGTCTCAGGACGCTTTACTGTTGGCATGACACAGGACTGATGGTAGCGCTCACCTTGTCTTCTCCGGACAAGCTTTTTTCCGGATGCCCCAAACAATTGGAAAGGGGATTTATCAGAGAAAATGACTTTACCCCAATCATCAGCAGTCCAATCCCTGTACCCTTTGCAGAATATCTGTCTGTCCCTGATGTTTTTTCTGGAGAGAAATGGCTTCTTTGCTGCCCTTCTTGACACCAGTCCATCCTCCAAAAGTCTTCGCCTCACTGTGCGTGCAGATGCACTCACACCTGCCTGCTGCCATTCCTGAGCAAGCTCTGTACTGGTGGTGCCCCGATCCTGCAGCTGAATCAACTTTAGGAGACGGTCCTGGCGCTTACTGGACTTTCTTGGGCGCCCTGAAGCCTTCTTCACAACAATTGAACCGCTCTCCTTGAAGTTCTTGATGATCCGACAAATGGTTGATTTAGGTGCAATCTTACTGGCAGCAATATCCTTGCCTTTGAAGCCCTTTTTGTGCAAAGCAATGATAACGGCACATGTTTCCTTACAGGTAACCATGGTTGACAGAGGAAGAATAATGATTCCAAGCACCACCCTCCTTTTGAAGCTTCCAGTCTGTTATTCAAACTCAATCAGCATGACAGAGTGATCTCCAGCCTTGTCCTCGTCAACACTCATACCTGTGTTAATGAGAGAATCACTGACATGATGTCAGCTGGTCCTTTTGTGGCAGGGCTGAAATGCAGTGGAATTTTTTTGGGGGGGGATTCAGTTAATTTGCATGGCAAAAAGGGACTTTGCAATTAATTGCAATTCATCTGATCACTCTTCATAACATTCTGGAGTATATGCAAATTGCCATCATACAAACTGAGGCAGCAGACTTTGTGAAAATTAATATTTGTGTCATTCTCAAAAATTTTGGCCACGACTGTAGGCTTTAGTTTAGGTCCATTTTGGATATACTTGAATGACGTAGTGGAGAACAATATATATCTTGTGTAATTAAACTATATATAACAGAGGTTGTTGATGTGTTTGGCTGCATTTCAGAGACATTTTTGTACCTTTGAATATTCGCAGTAGTAGGACATTTATTATGTTTGGTGCTTTAGCGTTTGAGCGAGAGAGAGAACTGTAGGTGTTCAGTGAATTTATGGAAATCACGAAGCTCATTTGAATTCTCAGTAACAGAGTGATCAAATGAAGATACTACATCTGTATCCCACCACAAACAGTGACACAAGCAGTAACAGTAACACCATTTTAGCAGGTAGTCTCAACAGTATGTTATGGAAGCCGCTCACTATTTGCTAGAAATAAACTTTGCAAGATAACCCTGCTGGAGATAAGCAAAAACAGTACATTTTTCTGATGAAAGTCAAAAGTCAAAGTCAAAGTGGAAACAGCACTGTACTCCACACAGTTTGACAGTTAAACGTCTGTTACAGAGAATATTCTAGGCCTACATTCACTGTACTGCTTGATCTGGAGGCTGCTTTAGGTAATATGTGTCTTATTATTTTAGCACTGTGGTGAGGCTGTTGGTCAATGCATTTCCATTACAAGGCCCAAAGACAGACACAAACATTATCTCAATCTGAATTATTAATGGCCCTTAATTGATTTGAAAAATTGGACAGGAGTTTTTATCCCATATTGTTGCTTACACCCATCAAGTTCCTTCATTCCTTCAAGAGACGGACGTGTGAGTGCGTGTGTGTGCATGTGTGTGTGCTGTGTTTGTGTGGCGTGTGTGTGCACTAGGACTGGGTGACCCCACTGACCGTGGAGTGTTTCCAGTAGCGTACGATCTCGTTCAGGTTATGGGCGGGGTTGAACAGGAAGTGATCCCTCCACTCGTTCCAGTCCACCATCATGGTACCATCGATGTCCATGCTGCACAGGCAGGATATGAGGTTAAAGAGCAGGATAGTAACAGTACTAGCCTGGTTGCCATTCTGCATCTGCTTTAGCCAACTTTACTACTTTTGTTGCAGCCCAGCACTAACACTGATTCAACAAATCAATGGTTTTCTGATTAGTTAGAGTAGGGCTGCACGATATGGGCAAATATTTTCATCAAATATTTGAATTGTAATTTGATGTGCGATAACAATCTAAACAGTTAGGTAAATTGTTGGAATAATATACAGTACCAGTCAAACGTTTGGACTCATTCAAGGGTTTTTCTTTATTTTTACTATTTTCTACATTGTAAAATAATAGTGAAGACATCAAAACTATGAAAGAAAAAAATATGGAATCATGTAGTAACCAAAAAAGTGTTAAACACATCAAAATATATTTTAGATTCTTCAAAGTGGGCAACCCTTTGCCTTGATGACAGCTTTGCACACTCTTAGGATTCTCTCAACCAGCTTCATGAGGAATTATTTTCCAACAGTCTTGAAGGAGTTCCCACATATGCGGAAGACTTTTTGGCTGCTTTTCCTTCACTCTGCGGTCCAACTCATCCCAAATCATCTCAATTGGGTTGAGATTGGGTGATTGTGGAGGCCAGGTCATCTGATGCAGCACTCCATCACTCTCCTTCTTGGTCAAATATCCCTTACACAGCCTGGAGGTGTGTTAGGTCATTGTCCTGTTGATAAACAAATGATAGTCCCACTAAGCGCAAACCAGATGGGATGGCGTATCGCTGCAGAATCCTGTGGTAGCCATACTGGTTAAGTGTGCTTTGAATTCTAAATAAATCACTGACCGTATCACCAGCAAAGCACCCCCACACCATCACACCTCCTCCTCCATGCTTCACGGTGGGAACCACACATGCAGAGAACATCCGTTCACCTATGCATCTCACAAAGACATGGCGGTTGGAAGCAAAAATCTCAAATTTGGACTCATCAGACCAAAGGACAGGTTTCCACCGGTCTAATGTCCATTGCTCGTGTTTCTTGGCCCAAACAAGTCTCTTCTTATTGGTGTCCTTTAGTAATAGTTTATTTTCAGCAATTTGACCATGAAGGCCTGATTCACACAGTCTCCTCTGAACAGTTAATGTTGAGATGTATCTCTTACTTGAACTCTGTGAATAATTTATTTGGGCTGAAATCTGAGGTGCAGTTAACTCCAATGAACTTGTCCTCTGCAGCAGAGGTAACTCTGGGTCTTCCTTTTCTGTGGCGGTCCCCAAGAGAGATGGTTTTTGCAACTGCACTTGAAGAAACTTTCAAAGCTCTTGAAATTTTCCAGATTGACTGACCTAAAGTAATGATGGACTGTCATTTCTCTTTGCTTATTTTAGCTTGCCATAATATGGACTTGGTCTTTTACCAAATAGAGCTGTCTTCTGTATACCCCCCTACCTTGTCACAACACAACTGATTGGCTGAAATGCATTAAGAAGGAAAGAAAATCCACAAATTAACAAGGCACATCTGTTAATTGAAATGCATTCCTGGTGACTAACTTATGATGCTGGTTGAGAGAATGCCAAGAGTGCGCAAAGCTGTCATCAAGGCAAAGGGTGGCTACTTTGAAGAATCTCAAATATAAACTATATTTTGATTTGTTTAACACTTTTTTAGTTACTACATGATTCCATGTGTTTTTTTCATAGTTGTGATGTCTTCACTATTTTTCTACAATGTAGAAAATAGTAAAAATAAAGAAAACCCTGGAATAAGTAGGTGCGTCCAAACTTTTGACTGGTACTGTAAATAGAATGACTTCTATTAAGAAGCAAAGTGGAAAGCAGCATCGTTCTGGTTTGGACCAATCGGTTGACTGCATTTGACCCAACAGAACCGCATGCAAATGTATAGTAAATCTAACAGCATGGAGAAACTGCACTGCTTAAGTGACATGGGGTGGGGCTTGTTGTGTGTGGGAAACAGCTGCAAGAGGAGAAAAACCTGAGTAAACTATAAAAGCGGACATTACCCACGGCTGAGATGCGTTTCCAAATATTGCGATATGGATCTCTTGCGATATGGATATTGCACATGTCAATATTGCGATTTCAATTTAAATTTGATTTATTGTCAGCCCTGGGTTAGAGTACGAAATGCAAGCAATGAGTGATTTATGAGGACAAACCTTTGTAGGATGGTCTGGGCCTCTTCCTGGGTGATGTCCATGCCCAGCTCTTCAAGGGACTGCTTAATCTCAGAGGCATCGATGCGCCCTGGAGGAAATTATGGAGGCACTTCAATGTGTTGTTTAAGTACATTCTGTACTTAAATGTTGATAAGTATGATGCTTGTTCTATCATGCCTTGTTGCTTTATAACAGTGATATTATTACATTGATATGAGAACTGTGTCATTCTGACAGGTCTCATCATGTACTGTTCTTCTCCTAAACTATTCAAATAAACGTTTCATATAAAAATGATAATACCGTCGTTGTTTTTGTCCAAGCTCTTGAACGTAAGGCGCAGTCTCTTTTCATGCTCTTTCAGATATTTGTTGAACTCGTTGAAGTCAAGCCCTCCATCTTTGTTTTTGTCACCGGACGATACAATTTTCTGTGCAGACACAAATGAGAGGCTTTTTTTATTTGCCTCACTCTAGTAAGTTTAACCCTTCATTGCCTATGAAGCAAGCTACTCTGCAAGGTTACTCATCACACAAGACTCAGGAAACCCTGACAAAGACAGGAACTGTATAACATTCCTATACTGTGTATTGTTATAGAGTTGATGTAACTGTGGAGCTACAAGAGCATGCTGTGCACGTGACTGAATACTGAACGGTAATGAATATTTCAAACTGTCTGGAGATGACTTAGTCAATGGGATGGGGATGTTCCACTGTAGCTGGTAACAGATACCAAAAGATCTGTTTTAATTCCCTGGTACTGTGGAGGAAGTAGCCTTTTCTCTCCTTCGACCAATGGTGCACTAGTTCTCAGCGTTGACTAATTCTCTGAGAACTAGTGCAACATTGATCGATGACAGAAAAGTCTAGTGATGAAAGTGATGAACTATTCTGTGGATGTCATATTGACGATGAAACCGACCTGTGTGTCCCGCAAGTTAAACCAGCCCCAGGCCTGTATCCACAAAGCATAGAGTAGGAGTGCTGATCTAGGATCAGGGCCTCATCTGTCCATATAGTCCTATTCATTATGATCTAAAAGGCTAAACTAATTCTACACTTTAAAAAAAGGGTTCCAAAGGGGTTCTTTGGCTGTCCCTATATAGGAGAACCCTTTTCGGTTCCAGGTAAACCCATTTTTGGGTCTAGGTAGAACCCTATGTGGAAAAGGTTCTACACGGAACCCAAAACGGTTCTACTAGATACCAAAAGGGTTCTACCTGGAACAAACAAGGGTTCTTCAAAGGGTTCTCCAATGGAGACAGCCGAAGAACCCTTTTAGATTCTAGAGAGCACCTTTTTTCTAAGAGTGTAGATCAGCAATTGTACTCTGAGAATGTGTGGATACAGGCCCATGCCTGAACTGATAACCCCAGGCACTGCTCTATCTCTCCTGGATATGACACGTGACAGGGGAGGAACTGGTTGGAAGACTAAAGTTTAGATAGAACAATACTTAGTTTACATAAAGTTCTAATTACAGGACACATGCACATACTACAGGAAAATGCCCTACATATGAGTGAATGGATGAATAGTCTAAGGGAATGAGAATGTCATATGTTCATTTAATTGTTACCTATATGTCCCACTAGCTTGGTCCCAGATCTGTTTGTGCTTTTGCCTACACCGTTGTCATTGTAAAGCCAATGTTTTGCATGACAATTCCATAAGGAGTTGGTAAAATAGCAGAAAACGAACTGGCACCCAGGCTAATGTCCCACTCCCATTTGAATCACTGAGCTATGTATAATAATAATTGAATAGATTGCTTGGAAATAGAACATAATGGCTCTTCATTGCATGTGCATTTACCTGCGCTGCACCTTTGCGGAATGATATGCCCATTGCGGTTAGACCTGCTCTCAATTCGGCAACATCCACCTTCCCATCCTTGTTGGTGTCCAGTTTATCGAACAGGTCCTGGTATGACCTTTGACTGTCGGGATCCCAGCATCGGGAGTCCGTTAGTATAAATCCTCTTATAACCTGATACATTGTTGCGGTTGGCAAAGAGGCAATAGATTGGGCCTTGTCTATCTTTTTCAGAAAGTTGAATGCATAGCAATATTGAAAACCACAGCTTGGGAAAAGATAGCCATTGGTATGCGGTCTGTCGTCTTAATCAGTCGGTCGTTGTAATTATCTCCGTTCGCGACAAGTTAAATAACGATGAACGAAATTTGTGACGACGATCTGACACAGCTCCATACTCCCTGCAAATACTGCTGCATATCCAGCAAATAACCTGAAATCCACTCATCGAGGCTGCAGTCAAATTGAGGGCGTGGTATAATAAGGAATGAGGCAAACAAAGCGAAGGGAGTCGCCTATACTGATCTATGCTAGGAGAGCCCCTGGCTGTGCACAGTTTTTTTTTTAAATGTTTACCTTTATTTAACTAGGCAAGTCAGTTAAGAACAAATTATTATTTACAATGACGGTCTACCCCGGCCAAACCCGGACGACGCTGGGCCAATTGTGCGCCGCTGTAGTGTGATAATAACCTTATCTGTCAATGTTATTATTAACGTGTTTTATAACTGAGATGGCCTATTTAATAGTCATATACTATATACAATGGCTTGCGTTGTATAGAATTCGATTTATTAGGGGCGTTGTCTTACTCTGTAAAGAGCGCAGAGACATTTCCTGTTGAAAACAGTGCCTTCAGAAACTATTCACACCCCTTGACTTTTTCCACATTTTGTTGTGGTACAGCCTGAATATAAAATTGATTAAATTGAGATGTTGTTTGTCACTGGCCTACACACAATACCCCATAATGTCATAGTGGAATTATGTTTTTAGAAATATATACAAATTAATTAAAAATTAAATGCTGAAATGTCTTGGGTCAATAAATATTAAATCCCGTTGTTATGGCAAGCCTAAACAAGTTCAGGAGTAAAAATGTGCTTAACAATTTGCATAATACGTTGAATGGACTAACTCTGTGCAATAATAGTGTTTAACATGATTTCTTGAATGACTACTGTACAGTCATGCTGTGAATTTCAAACACAGATTCATCCACAAAGACAGGGAGGTTTTCCAATGCTTCTCAAAGAAGGGCACCTATTGGTAGATGGGTAAATACATTTAAAAAAGCAGACTGAATATCCCTTTGAGCATGGTGCAGTTATTAATTTAACTTTGGATGGTGTATCAATACACCCAGTCACTACAAAGATAAAGGCACCCTTCCTAAACCAGTTGCCGGAGCGGAAGGAAACCGCTCAGGGATATTACAATTTTTTATTTAACTAGGCAAGTCAGTTAAGAACAAATTCTTATTTACAATGACAGCCTACCCCGGCCAAACCCTAACAACGCTGAGCCAATTGTGCGCCGCTCTATGGGACTCCCAATCACAGCAGGTTGTGATACAGCCTGGAATCAAACCAGCATTTGTTGTGATGCCTCTAGCACTGAGATGCAGTGTCTTAGACCGCTGTGCCACTTGGGAGCCCCATGAGGCAAATGCTGACTTTAAAAAAGTTACAGTTACAACACTTTAGTTACTCCAGAACCTAATTGACATAGTGAAAAGAAGAAAACCTGTACAGAATACAAATATTCCAAAACATGCAACAATGCACTAAAGTAATACTCCTCAAAATGTGACAAAGCAATTAACTTGTTGTCCAGAATACTTATTGTCATGTTTGGGACAAATTCAATTCAACACATTACTGAGTAGAGTAACACTCTCCATATTTGCAAGCATAGTGGTGGCTGCATCATGTTATGGGTATGCTTGAAATCATCAAGGAGTGGGGAGTTTTTCAGGATAAAAAATAAATGGAATGGGGCTAAGCACAGGTAAAATACTAGAGGAAAACCTGATTGTTGCCTGTGCTAAGCTCTATTCCATTTCTTTTTAACCTAAAAAAACCTCCCTTGTCCTTGCCGAGGACAAGCATACCCATAACATGATGCAGCCACCACCATGCTTGAAAATATGGAGAGTGGTACTCAGTAATGTGCTGTGTTGTATTTTCCCCAAATATAACGCGGTGTATTCACGAGAACAAGTTCATTTCTTTGTCACATTTTTTGGCAGTATTACATTAGTGCCTTACTGCAAACAGGATGCATGTTTTGTAATATTTGTAATATGCACACCAGGGGTGTCAATCTCAATCAGTGCATGGGCCATATTGATAAAGCACAAGGAATTTGTGGGCCAGACATAGGCTATTATGTTTGCCTTTACAAAACAAATTGCATAGGCCTACAACAGCAACTCAAACTGGCCATTGTTTTATTAGAAAAAATATGTTCCTTCATAATGTCCACTTATGTACATAGGATTCTGTATGTAGCATTTTAACATATTAGAACAAAAGAAGCATACATAATATTTGTCCAGCCTTTGCTGCTAATGTTGGCACATGCGCATTATATGCTGCGACCTTTAAAAAAAGTATTTAATACTCTTAACTCCAAATAACAAAAACGTAGCTAGGTTGTAGCAATTAAATGAACATATGACATTCTCATTCCTTTAGACTATTCATCCATTCACTCATATGTAGGGCATTTTCCTGTGGTATATGCATGTGTCCTGTAAATAGAACTTTATATAAACAAAGTAATGTTATATCTAAACTTTTAACATTTCAACTTAAACATGTTTTTCATTTTTTTGCACTGCATGGATCACTGGTGTGGTTGAGTGCAGCATTGCTGAATGGTGCACTCAACATGTATTGTAGCCAGGCTAGGCTACTGCTAAAATGTTGTTGTAATTGGGCTACATGTTTCTCGTTTGCATGCTATTTTGTTGCAGGTTTAGTTTTAAGTTTATTCATTGTCAAGCTTTACAAAACGAATCCAGACTGCAACATTTTAGTAGCCTAGCTAGGACTGTGGCAAGTGTCTGTACACTTTCCCTCCGCTTCGTGCTATCAACTGGAGACACGAAAGGAGCGCAGTTGACGTTGAATTCACCGATGAAATCAGGCTGTAATTTCATAAAGTAGATGACTTAAATGTTGACTGAATTATACCCGCATGTGAATCCTTTATTTTATAACTTTTTTTCAAACCAAGATATATTCTGTAGGCTACAGCAATGACCCGTTGGAACCGAAACTTGGCATGGACATTTAGCCTACAACATGTTTACATTTACGGTCTGGTAGAAGATTCGGTCAGTACCATTATTGATGATATGGTGCCATAAAGCACACTGGCAGGCTCATGTGTGGGTGGGTCTGGGAGGAGGGGTGTGTCGTTGGCAGTGCTTCCCGTGACTTGTAGTGCAAAGCATCTCTGGTGGTGTGGAAGCAGGACAAAATTAATGGACAACACAAATCACTGCATGGGTCTGATAGAAATGTGTAAAGTGCGGGATTCACAGTGAGCCTTCTGTTTGACACTTGCTCTACTGTCACACCCTGGCCTTAGAGAGCATTTTAGTGAGTTGGGGTGGGCATTCTATGTTTTGTGTTTCTATGATTTTCTATTTCTAGGTTTTGGCTGGGTATGGTTCTCAATCAGGGACAGCTGTCTATCGTTGTCTCTGATTGGGAACCATACTTAGGTACCCTTTTTCCCACCTGTGTTTGTGGGAAGTTGACTTTGTTTATGGCACTTAGCCTTTAGCTTCACGGTTTGTTTTGTAGTGTTTATTGTTTTGTTGGCGTATTCACCTAAATAAAAATAAAATGTACACTCACCACGCTGCACCTTGGTCCTCTTCTTTCATCAGCCGTGACATGTACAGGCTTCCTACTTTTCACTATGTAATTTATGCTAATATTGTGGAGTAACTACAGTGTTGTTGATCCATCCTCAGTTATCTCCGATCACAGCCATTAAACTCTGTAACTGTTTTAAAATCCCATTGGCCTCATGAGGAAATCCCTGAGTGGTTTCCTTCCTCTCAGGCAACTGAGTTTGGAAGGATGCCTGTATCTTTCTAATGACTGGGTGTATTGATAAACCATACGAATTGTAATGAATAGCTAGCTGCACCATGCTCAAAGGGTTATTCAATATAGGATTTTTTAAAAATGTATTTACCCATCTACCAATAGGTGCATTTTGCGAACCATTGGAAAACATCCCTGGTCTTTGTGGTTGAATCTGTGCTTGAAATCGACTGAGGGACCTTACAGAAATGTATGTGTGGGGTAGTCATTTAAAAATCATGTTAAACACTATTATTGCACAGAGTGAGTCCATGCAACTTATATTGTCACTCAAGCACAAATGTTTACAAAATAATAAAACATGAAAAGCAGAAATGTCTTTAGTCAATAAGCATGACACTGTTCAAGTTATTTAGGCTTGTCATAAGAAAAGGGTTGGGTTGAAGAGTTATTGACATTTCCGCTTTTCATATTTTATTAATTTGTAAACCTTTCTAAAAACATAATTCCACTTTAACATTATAGGGTATTGTGTGTAGATCAGTGACACAAAATCTAAATGTAATCCATTTTAAATTCAGGCTGTAACACAACAAAATGTGGAAAAAGTCAAGGGGTGTGAATACTTTCTGAAGGCACTGTATGCAGGCGTCTATCTCTAGTGCTGCCTCAATCTATAGGCTTTGGCAAATGTAAAGTGTAGTCTATAGGATATTCAATTAATTATCTGAAGTCTATATAGTCTGTTTGTCTGGACCTCAAATTATCTCACAATCATTTAGAATGTAGAGGCAGGAATGGGGAAAGTTTACCAATGAAAGTTATGAAGGTATCAACATTGCTCACTAGGTAGCGTTATATCCTTGGGTAGATGGATGATTGAACCGCAAATGACTGAACATGGATTCATAGCGTGTGTTCGTAAATTCACTCTGGATTGCCACGGTGCGCTTAGTTAGAATGCGCTCTGGGTGTTTGTAATTTCAGAGCGTTGTCAGATTGTCCGTTCATAAATTCAGAGCGTTGTCAGATTGTCCGTTCATAAATTCAGAGCGTTGTCAGATTGTCCGTTCATAAATTCAGAGCGTTTCGCTCTCGGAGTAGAGCGTTCTGACATCACAACGGCAGTCAAGCACCCAAGCTAACTGGCTAAAGTTGGCTCGCTTGCCAGCTACTTCCAGACACAAACGAGAGCACACCTCACTCTGACCATTTGACTCGCCCCAGCAGAGCTGGTTAGGCTGTTTTCATGTTATCTAGAGCGTTTGTGACTGTAACTATGCTGCTGGCAACAATTTAATAACGTTTTTTGCCGACGTTTACTGACACCGGTCATATTCAACAGGTGTTGCGCATTCCCCATTTCCTCAGTTATTCTGCGCTCTGCCACACTCAGACGAGAGTGCTCTGAAATCGGAGTAGATAGCCAGAGTGATTATATAGTCTATAAAATTGATAGGCTAATGAAGTAGACATTTGGAGTAATTTTATCTAATTCTTTACAATGACTTTACAATGTTCTTCAGTCCCAATTGCACACTCTATTTTCTGTGATTTGAACACACAGCACCCTCAAATAGAGTGAGCCACCAATAAAAATGTAAACAATGGAGCAAATGCGTCATAGGTCCTTTTGGTAATGATAAGGTAAGTCAGTTGTATCAAAGATACTGATAACTAACCCCATTTTACTTGTGGTTGTACTGTGAGTAAGGCCGTATTCTTCCAAATCAAAGGACTTAATACACTGGGTGCACAACACATTGGGAACAAAATCCTTATTTAACCTGTCTCCTACCCCTACAAGATATGAAACACCACGGATAATTGTTACCACATCGACGATGATATATGATTTATGTGCATGACACGCATGTACGTTTACACCAGCCATAATAAGCCTTTGTTGATATTCATTCAGGAGCGACAGCTGCGAAGGGGGTTGGGATGGAAGGTGGAAACAATATATTATATAATGCATATACAATGTGATTGTGCAGTTACTACCAAAAAATTACAACATCACGAAAAAAATAAAACGAATCAATGCACATACTAATGTATAGATAACCTACATTTAATTAATGATGTAGGCAATTATAGCCTAATCTCATCATACATTTGTTAACATCTTAAATCAGTGTTAAAATTGTTAATTTGAAAACAACTGGACATCCTTTGTTTTGTTACTATTTTGTTACAACGTATCTAAGGAATATACATCAGAAACCATATATTGCTGTCATTGGTCGAATGAAAAGAAATGCAGCATTTACACCAATCGGAATAGAACGCGGTGTAAGCGTTTTCTCCTCCATACAAATTGAGAATTTCCTTAATCGTCACATAAATTATGGGTTATGGCCAATGGTTATAGCCAGTAACAACTAGGGGTAGCTATGCACTGGAGCGTAAAGTTTTTGAATTGACCGACAATCGCTAGCAGACTGAGCTGTCACAGTCAGCCTGTTTCTTTACTGCCTGCTATGTTAGGTTACAGTCTGGCAAGTGTGGAAGAAGTCACAGTCAAGAGACTCAAGAAGCTTGAGCTGTGGCTAGCGACCCGACGTACATTATTTACCACAATTTTCACTAGCTAGCTAGCCTAGTTAGCTACGTTAACCAACGTTAGTTAGATTAACAATGTCGTTCATTATGACGAAGAAAAATAAATTTAAATTTAAGGTCGATTTCGAGTTGGACGAACTATCTTCTGTTCCCTTTGTCAACGGGGTCTTGTTCTGCAAAGTACGGCTCCAAGACGGTGGCTTTACTGAAGAGTCCTCTCGGTAAGAAACTGCCCTCTCTATTTCATTAAGCTAGTTTACGTTAACAGTTACGTTAAACAACTCAGGGAGACACAGATGTGCGACTCGGTCGTGGTTAGTTCACTGGCAGTGAGTGGCATTGATCAGTTAGCTAACATTAGCGAGCTAGCTAGCGCCCACACTCAAGAAGACAGTGTGAATATGATTGATGTGACTGAATAATGTTTGTTGCTAACTATTAACATAGCAAACAATATCTAATTGAATCAATTATAGAATATGTAGTATTCACAATTGTATGTTGTTTTTACCTCATGTTTCTTATTTTAGTATAGTTAGCTACCATGGTAGTTAATCTGTCATCAATCTGTCAAAAGACCACCGGTCACGACGTGTGAGGGTTGCTCGATCTATGATATCTGACAATGTATGTACCTTAAAACGTTGAACAAAACGTCTGGCAACTGAAGGTCACTAGATTTCCAATATGAAATGCCAAGAAAATGTGATTTATTTTTAATTTTGTTATAACCAATAGTCCAATATCTCAGACTTTAGACTGGCTAGGTTCTTATTGATCAGACTAGTAGTTGCAAAAACGTGCACATCATTCATCCCCAATCCAAGCCTATTTTCAAGGTAAAATTGGAGATATACTTTCATATAACCACACCTGCACACCATTTTTTAAATGTAAAAAAAAAAAAATCTGTATTGTTGTCTATAACCTATTTTCTTTGGTGCAAATAAATGAAACCAAACAATAACACAAGCTCTAAACATAACAAACACCCATTAAACACTTAATGGGTGCTGCAAAGACCTCCTATCTTACATTGAACAACAACAGTTTCAATAGCCCCCATATGAGACCCATACAGTTCCAAAAATCTCATTATCTCAATCACTCAAAACATCAGTTGATCAACAAGAAATGCTCGCTCTCCAAGGATCCAGAGCCATTGAGACGGCTAGACAGATAAGACCTGGTTTAAAATCAGATCAGTCAAGTTAACAACTTTCTCCGATGTCATCCATTCACACCCTGGAGCATCCCATCCTCAGGATAGGACTTTGTCCATGGCATTTTGAACACTCTTTTCCAGAGTGCATACATTTTCATACTTTCTCCACATTGGTCCCAGGTGGGAATCGAACCCACAACCTTGGTGGTGCAAGCACCATGCACTACGAACTGAGCCACACGGGACCTAAAGAGAGGAAATTAAACAGCTCTATCAGTTCATTCTGGTAATTTAATAAGAGATGGCTCATGTCCAGGGTTGAGGAGTAACGGATTACAAAAAACGGTAACTGTAATCTATTTCGTTACCAGCAAAAATATTGTAATTAGATTACAGATACCTTTGAAAAACTAGATGATTACTTAGAGGATTACTTTTACATTCAGAAAGGACGTTTGTGTAAAAAAAAATCTTTAACACTTCTCTGTTTTCTCAATGACATGCAAATCAGCATTGAAAAAAGGTGCAAGTTTCAGTTTATTCCACCTAAGCGAGTCTGAACACAAGTCAGAGATCACTATGATGACTAGAGGTCGACCGATTAATAGGAATGGCCGATTAATTAGGGCCGATTTCAAGTTTTCATAACAATTGGAAATCGGTATTTTTAAGCGCCGATTTTCCATTTTTTTTTTTTTTTTTACACCTTTATTTAATCTTTATTTAACTAGGCAAGTCAGTTAAGAACACATTCTTATTTTCAATGACGGCCTAGGAACGGTGGGTTAACTGCCTTGTTCAGGGGCAGAAAGACAGATTTTCACCTTGTCAGCTCGGGGGATTCAATCTTGCAACCTTACAGTTAACTAGTCCAACGCATTAACGACCTGCCTCTCTCTCGTTGCACTCCACAAGGAGACTGCCTGTTACGCAAATGCAGTAAGCCAAGGTAAGTTGCTAGCTAGCATTCAACTTATCTTATAAAAAACAAGCAATCATAATCACTAGTTAACTACACATGGTTGATGATTTTATTAGATATTATCTAGCGTGTCCTGTATACAAGCATACAAGTATCTAAGTATCTGACTGAGCGGTGGTAGTGTTAGAGTAGCGTAAATTCGAATCTGGTATCAGGATAAATATAACAATGAGTCACCGATTTTATACTATGTATTTTTTATTAGCTAAGTAATAAATGGCAAATGCAACTTTCGTATATACGGGCTCACTGTAATACCACGCAGGGCAGAACAGGGAACTGACAAGATGTACAGTGCCTTGCGAAAGTATTCGGCCCCCTTGAACTTTGCAACCTTTTGCCACATTTCAGGCTTCAAACATAAAGATATAAAACTGTATTTTTTTGTGAAGAATCAACAACAAGTGGGACACAATCATGAAGTGGAACGACATTTATTGGATATTTCAAACTTTTTTAACAAATCAAAAACTGAAAAATTGGGCGTGCAAAATTATTCAGCCCCTTTACTTTCAGTGCAGCAAACTCTCTCCAGAAGTTCAGTGAGGATCTCTGAATGATCCAATGTTGACCTAAATGACTAATGATGATAAATACAATCCACCTGTGTGTAATCAAGTCTCCGTATAAATGCACCTGCACTGTGATAGTCTCAGAGGTCCGTTAAAAGCGCAGAGAGCATCATGAAGAACAAGGAACACACCAGGCAGGTCCGAGATACTGTTGTGAAGAAGTTTAAAGCCGGATTTGGATACAAAAGATTTCCCAAGCTTTAAACATCCCAAGGAGCACTGTGCAAGCGATAATATTGAAATGGAAGGAGTATCAGACCACTGCAAATCTACCAAGACCTGGCCGTCCCTCTAAACTTTCAGCTCATACAAGGAGAAGACTGATCAGTGATGCAGCCAAGAGGCCCATGATCACTCTGGATGAACTGCAGAGATCTACAGCTGAGGTGGGAGACTCTGTCCATAGGACAACAATCAGTCGTTTATTGCACAAATCTGGCCTTTATGGAAGAGTGGCAAGAAGAAAGCCATTTCTTAAAGATATCCATAAAAAGTGTTGTTTAAAGTTTGCCACAAGCCACCTGGGAGACACACCAAACATGTGGAAGAAGGTGCTCTGGTCAGATGAAACCAAAATTGAACTTTTTGGCAACAATGCAAAATGTTATGTATGGCGTAAAAGCAACACAGCTCATCACCCTGAACACACCATCCCCACTGTCAAACATGGTGGTGGCAGCATCATGGTTTGGGCCTGCTTTTCTTCAGCAGGGACAGGGAAGATGGTTAAAATTGATGGGAAGATGGATGGAGCCAAATACAGGACCATTCTGGAAGAAAACCTGATGGAGTCTGCAAAAGACCTGAGACTGGGACGGAGATTTGTCTTCCAACAAGACAATGATCCAAAACATAAAGCAAAATCTACAATGGAATGGTTCAAAATTAAACATATCCAGGTGTTAGAATGGCCAAGTCAAAGTCCAGACCTGAATCCAATCGAGAATCTGTGGAAAGAACTGAAAACTGCTGTTCACAAATGCTCTCCATCCAACCTCACTGAGCTCGAGCTGTTTTGCAAGGAGGAATGGGAAAAAATGTCAGTCTCTCGATGTGCAAAACTGATAGAGACATACCCCAAGCGACTTACAGCTGTAATCGCAGCAAAAGGTGGCACTACACAGTATTAACTTAAGGGGGCTGAATAATTTTGCATGCCCAATTTTTCAGTTTTTAAATTTGTTAAAAAAGTTTGAAATATCCAATAAATGTCGTTCCACTTCATGATTGTGTCCCACTTGTTGTTGATTCTTCACAAAAAAATACAGTTTTATATCTTTATGTTTGAAGCCTGAAATGTGGCAAAAGGTCGCAAAGTTCAAGGGGGCCGAATACTTTCGCAAGGCACTGTATATACATATATATATATATATATATACACACACACAGTTGAAGTCGTAAGTTTACATACACTTACGTTGGAGTCATTAAAACTCATTTTTCAACCATTCCACTCATTTCTTGTTAAACAAACTATAGTTCTGGCAAGTCAGTTAGGACATCTACTTTGTGCATGACTCAAGTCATTTTTCCAACAATTGTTTACAAGTAATAGTTAGTCAAGAACACTCTAGAGAACATGTAAACTGCCTAACCAGCTCTGCTACGGCGAGAAGAATGATCAGAGTGAGGTGTGCTCTCATTTGTGTCTGGAAGAAGTTAGAAAGCTAGCTAACTTTAGCCAGTTAGCTTGGGTGCTTGGTTGGGACTTTAGCCTGTTAGCTTGGGTGCTTGGTTGGGACTTTAGCCTGTTAGCTTGGGTGCTTGGTTGGGACTTTAGCCTGTTAGCTTGGGTGCTTGGTTGGGACTTTAGCCTGTCAGCTTGAGTGCTTGGTTGGGACAAGCATGCAGTGGTAGGCAAGCTGCAGAAGGAAGAGCAGCCTACAATTCCACATAATTTATCAGTGCAATTTTGACGGCCAACGAGCTGAAAAAGTTTGAGAGGGTTTATCTAATGTTCCTTCGTTAGATTTGAACTCATCTTGCGCTGGTTAGCATTAGTTGTTGTTGTTGTTGTTGTTGTTGATTTGTATAACTGAAGGAGAGACTACCTTTGAATGGTTCTCTGATTAATAGGACTGTAAAGTTCCCAAAGTTAAGAGGACTCCTGTCGTTTTTACATATTTGCAGATATCAATTCAGTTGTATTTTGTGGCTTTTGGCGAATACGTTCTAATGATCTAAAGTCACGCTGTTGCAACTGCCTGTAAACACACAATCCAGTCCACTGAATGATGGCAGGCCCATGTGGGAAGTGGCTTGTTTGTATAAAGGCCTACTGTAGCTCTGATTGCCTATGGCGCACCGTTCTGTGTAGACTCCCGTTCTGGACGAGACAGATGTTTTTTTTATTCGGTTTTATTTACTGCAGTGTCTATTGATTGTCTAAACGCATGGCCAGAAAAGCCCCAGTATACATAATTCACAAACATTCTAAGAATTTATGAAAATGTTAAAATGACTATATCTAAGTGCTCGCTTGTCAGAAAATGTTTTTAAAAAGTGCAATATTCTTTCTCGGGGTGTATATGAACATATTTGAATAAGATCAGTTCCACTTTAAATGACACCCTTTCAAATTAGTGGATTTGGCTATTTAAAAGCCAAACCCTTTGCTGACAAGTGAAGTGTATAAAATTGAGCACACAGCCATACAATCTCCATAGACAAACATTGGCAATAGAATGGCCTTACTGAAGAGCTCAGTGACTTTCAACGTGGTATCGTCAAAGGATGCCATCTTTCCAACAAGTCAGTTCGTCAAAGTTCTGCCCTGCTAGAGCTGCCCCGGTCAACTGTAAGTGCTGTTATTGTGAATTGGAAATGTCTAGGAGCAACAACGGCTCAGCTGCAAAGTGGTAGGCCACACAAGTTCTCAGAACATGACTGTTGTGCACAGAGCCCTGACCTCAACCCCATCGAACACCTTTGAGATGAATTGGATCGCAGACTACGAGCCAGGCCTAATCGCCCAACATCAGTGCCCGACCTCACTAATGCTCTTGTAGCTGAATGGAAGCAAGTCCCCGCAGCAATGTTGTAACATCTAGTGGAAAGCCTTCCCAGAAGAGAGGAGGCTGTTGTAGCAGCAAAGGGGGGGACCAACTCCATATTAATGCACATGATTTTGTAATGTAGTGTATCTTGTTTTGTAGAAAAATATGTTTTTCCATCCTCTTAGGCTCATCCGAACATACACACACACACACACAGGCCATTAGCCTCCTCGGAGTCACTGAATGTGTGATGGAAAAGCAGCATTGTAAGTGATATGTGATTATTTAAAATACTTTTTACTAGTACCTATCTGCTTTGGCCGACAGCTATTTTTACCTCTCCTGCTCCCCAGTTGAGAATCATCAACTATTTATTTCACTTTTATTTAACTAGGCAAGTCAGTTAAGAACACATTCTCATTTACAATGACAGCCTAGGAACTGTGGGTTTAATTGCCTATTTCAGGGGCAGAACAACAGATTTTTAACTTGTCAGCTCAGGGATTCAATCTAGCAACCTTTCGGTTACTGGCCCAACACTCTAACCACTAGGCTACCAAACTATATGTTTGTCACCTGCATTAAGGCTGAAACACCATATATATCCCTTGTTCTAAAGAGTCAATGCGTGTTCTTCACCACCATGGTATTTCAGGATCTATCATTCACTTACTTAGAGCATGGGAGAGTTTATGTTCTTTTACCTTGAGGGCATTTATGTTCTGTGGCGTAACTGTCACACCCATTCCAGAGAACAACACACAGGATCTTGTCACTAACTGTGGTGTCTTTATTGACATATATTTATTTTAGCCATGAATCAGATCTAGGGATTAATGTGTATTGTAGCTAAACATTCCAATCAACTGTATGTGTGCGCATGCGTGTGTGTGTGCGTGTGCATATCTATCAGGATTGGACTCAATTCAAATTGAAGGCAGTCAATTCAGGAAGTAAACTAAAATTAGAATATATTTATTTGAAAAGATTTGTCTATACATGATCTATGTGTTTTCAGTCTTGGGGTTATTTTGCTATAAGTTATGTATGTGTGTCTTCTCCAGGGAGCAGGTCCAGGCTAACTGTGTGCGCTGGAGGAAGAGGTTCTCCTTCCTGTGTAAGATGAGTGCCAACGCTGGGACAGGAGTACTGGACCCCTGTGTGTGCCGGGTGTCTGTGCGCAAGGTACAGGACTCACTACAACAACTCTGTCAAAGCAATGTGAATGCTGTGTCAAGTTTAACAGCCTACAAGAATAGGTCTACTACTACATATAGGTCTACTACTACTACTGTAGATTCTAGAACAGACTACTAATAGGTCTACTACTACATATAGGTCTACTACTACTACTGTAGATTCTAGAACAGACTACTAATAGGTCTACTACTACTACTGTAGATTCTAGAACAGACTACTAATAGGTCTACTACTACTACTGTAGATTCTAGAACAGACTACTAATAGGTCTACTACTACTACTGTAGATTCTAGAACAGACTACTAATAGGTCTACTACTACATATAGGTCTACTACTACTACTGTAGATTCTAGAACAGACTACTAATAGGTCTACTACTACTACTGTAGATTCTAGAACAGACTACTAATAGGTCTACTACTACTACTGTAGATTCTAGAACAGACTACTTTTAGGTCTACTACTACTACTGTAGATTCTAGAACAGTCTACTAATATGTCTACTACTACTACTGTAGATTCTAGAACAGACTACTTCCAGTAGGTCTTCTACTACTACTGTAGATTCTAGAACAGTCTACTAATAGGTCTACTACTACTACTGTAGATTCTAGAACAGACTACTTCCAATAGGTCTTCTACTACTACTGTAGATTCTAGAACAGTCTACTAATAGGTCTACTACTACTACTGTAGATTCTAGAACAGACTACTTCCAGTAGGTCTTCTACTACTACTGTAGATTCTAGAACAGTCTACTAATAGGTCTACTACTACTACTGTAGCTTCTAGAACAGTCTACTAATAGGTCTACTACTACTACTGTAGATTCTAGAACATTCTACTAATAGGTCTACTACTACTACTGTAGATTCTAGAACAGTCTACTAATAGGTCTACTACTACTACTGTAGCTTCTAGAACATACTACTTCCAGTAGGTCTTCTACTACTACTACTACTGTAGATTCTAGAACAGACTACTAATATGTCTACTACTGTAGATTCTAGAACAGTCTACTAATAGGTCTACTACTACTACTGTAGATTCTAGAACAGTCTACTAATAGGTCTACTACTACTACTGTTGTAGATTCTAGAACAGTCTACTAATAGGTCTACTACTACTACTACTGTAGATTCTTGAACAGTCTACTAATAGGTCTACTACTACTACTGTAGATTCTAGAACAGTCTATTAATAGGTCTACTACTACTGTAGCTTCTAGAACAGACTACTACCGGTAGGTCTTCTACTACTACTGTAGATTCTAGAACAGACTACTATTAGGTCTACTACTACTATTGTAGATTCTAGAACAGTCTACTAATAGGTCTACTACTACTACTGTAGATTCTAGAACAGACTACTATTAGGTCTACTACTACTATTGTAGATTCTAGAACAGTCTACTAATAGGTCTACTACTACTGTAGATTCTAGAACAGTCTACTAATATGTCTACTTCTACCTCTGTAGATTCTAGAACAGTCTACTAATAGGTCTACTACTACTACAACTGTAGATTCTAGAACAGACTACTAATTGGTCTACTACTACTACTGTAGATTCTAGAACAGACTACTAATTGGTCTACTACTACTACTGTAGATTCTAGAACAGACTACTATTAGGTCTACTACTACTATTGTAGATTCTAGAACAGTCTACTAATAGGTCTACTACTACTACTACTGTAGATTCTAGAACAGACTACTATTAGGTCTACTACTACTACAACTGTAGATTCTAGAACAGACTACTAATAGGTCTACTACTACTACTGTAGATTCTAGAACAGACTACTAATAGGTATATTTCTACTACTGTAGATTCTAGAACAGACTACTACTACTACTGTAGATTCTAGAACAGTCTATTAATAGGTCTACTACTACTACTACTACTACTACTACTACTGTAGATTCTAGAACAGACTACTATTAGGTCTACTACTACTATTGTAGATTCTAGAACAGTCTACTAATAGGTCTACTACTACTGTAGATTCTAGAACAGTCTACTAATATGTCTACTTCTACCTCTGTAGATTCTAGAACAGTCTACTAATAGGTCTACTACTACTACAACTGTAGATTCTAGAACAGACTACTAATTGGTCTACTACTACTACTGTAGATTCTAGAACAGACTACTAATAGGTATATTTCTACTACTGTAGATTCTAGAACAGACTACTACTACTACTGTAGATTCTAGAACAGTCTATTAATAGGTCTACTACTACTACTACTACTACTGTAGATTCTAGAACAGTCTATTAATAGGTCTACTACTACTACTGTAGATTCTAGAACAGTCTACTAATAAGTCTACTACTACTACTACTGTAGATTCTAGAACAGTCTATTAATAGGTCTACTACTACTACTACTACTACTGTAGATTCTAGAACAGTCTACTAATTGGTCTACTACTACTACTGTAGATTCTAGAACAGTCTATTAATAGGTCTACTACTACTACTGTAGATTCTAGAACAGACTACTAATTGGTCTACTACTACTACTGTAGATTACAGCACAGACTACTATTGGTATACTACAGGATATGTCAGGATACATCACTGACACCTTTGCTGCAAGTGTGTTTTGACAAAAGTGTTTCTGTAGCTTAGTTGGTCATTTTGGATTGATAACTACTTTCCCTTATCTGTTTTTAGGAAATGAAGGGTGGAAAGACCTTTGCAAAGGTAATATTTTGCTCTTGAATTCATAGTCCCTAACCAGGTTTCCTTCCACAGTTTCTATGCGAGTAAAGTTATACTGTATAAAAAGAGCTGTGATGAGAACAACAACTTTAACGCAATGATTTTTATCTGCAACAAGTCAATTTGGTGGAAACACCAGTGATGAGAAAATTTGCATATTTTCTTTAATGCCGATTTTTTTATATCCGCATGAAACTCTATCGCCAATTGGATGGAAACTTAGCTAGTGACAAACTAGGCATACTGGCATTTTATAAGTAAATAAATAACATTCTTATCCTAATACAAATTACTGTTAGTCATTTAATACCTGATATGAGAATATCACTAAAGAATGAAGTCACCACTACCGCTGGACTCATTCTTAAAAGGATAGTGCATTGATAGTATGGGAATACTTCCTAGTTTTTGCCCACTACAGTAGCTTCTTATGTTTGTGATTGTTATAAGCAGGCTCTGGGTCTACTACTACAACAGAGTGCTCTGTATTACAACTCTGTGGGACTGAGGCTCTGTTGCCAAGCTGTTTCCATAAACCTGAATATATCTGTTCTCACTCTCCTGTGTAGCTGGGTTTTGCTGACCTGAACCTGTCAGAGTTTGCTGGCTCTGGCAGCACCACGCGGCGATGTCTACTAGAGGGTTACGATACCAAGAACACCAGACAGGACAACTCCATACTCAAGGTACAGTTCAGTCCAGTTAGACAGGCCTCCAGAACATTCCCACCAGTCCACAACTCCCTTCAGGAAGTTACAGTACGGGACTAGAGTCTGTCCTACTATGCCACACCCTACTTGGCTCTGTTCCACTACTCTAGAATGGGTTGCTCTACTTGGCTCTGTGTCTACTACTCTAGAATGGGTTGCCCTACTTGGCTCTGTGTCTACTACTCTAGAATGGGTTGCTCTACTTGGCTCTGTTCTACTACTCTAGAATGGGTTGCTCTACTTGGCTCTGTGTCTACTACTCTAGAATGGGTTGCCCTACTTGGCTCTGTTCTACTACTCTAGAATGGGTTGCTCTACTTGGCTCTGTGTCTACTACTCTAGAATGGGTTGCTCTACTTGGCTCTGTCTACTACTCTAGAATGGGTTGCTCTACTTGGCTCTGTCTACTACTCTAGAATGGGTTGCTCTACTTGGCTCTGTGTCTACTACTCTAGAATGGGTTGCTCTACTTGGCTCTGTGTCTACTACTCTAGAATGGGTTGCTCTACTTGGCTCTGTCTACTACTCTAGAATGGGTTGCTCTACTTGGCTCTGTCTACTACTCTAGAATGGGTTGCTCTACTTGGCTCTGTCTACTACTCTAGAATGGGTTGCCCTACTTGGCTCTGTGTCTACTACTCTAGAATGGGTTGCTCTACTTGGCTCTGTTCTTACTACTCTAGAATGGGTTGCTCTACTTGGCTCTGTTCTTACTACTCTAGAATGGGTTGCCCTACTTGGCTCTGTGTCTACTACTCTAGAATGGGTTGCTCTACTTGGCTCTGTTCTACTACTCTAGAATGGGTTGCTCTACTTGGCTCTGTGTCTACTACTCTAGAATGGGTTGCTCTACTTGGCTCTGTTCTACTACTCTAGAATGGCTCTACTTGGCTCTGTTCTACTACTCTAGAATGGGTTGCTCTACTTGGCTCTGTTCTTACTACTCTAGAATGGGTTGCTCTACTTGGCTCTGTGTCTACTACTCTAGAATGGGTTGCTCTACTTGGCTCTGTTCTACTACTCTAGAATGGCTCTACTTGGCTCTGTTCTACTACTCTAGAATGGGTTGCTCTACTTGGCTCTGTTCTACTACTCTAGAATGGGTTGCTCTACTTGGCTCTGTTCTACTACTCTAGAATGGGTGGCTCTACTTGTCTACACTGGGACCACTGATCTGAAATGCCTGGATAGGTGAAAAGCCTGTTACTAATGAGTGGTCATGAGGGAGAGGAGAGAAAGGGAACCGCGTGAGGTTGTTGAGTCATAGCCAACATAGCTGAGTATTGGCACACATTGGGAGAAAGCTAATTGTTGGTTTGTCACCCTGCCCTGCCCCCTAGTCACCATATGTTTACTAGTGTGTATGGGTAAACAGTCCGTAACTAGGGGTGTAATATCACTCAGTACAGTTCAGGATGAAGTATCCTAATGATGCAACTGCTCTGACATGTGCATGAAGACAGGCAGGTCTGGGCCTGCGATATAGGACAGGCACCTGTAACCCTGTGAATGGATGTTGTACATGTTTTTGGGTAGAAGTTGTACTTAGACACATGTCTAGGATCAGCTTACCTATCCTAAATACTAACCTGAAACGGTGAAAGGGGAAAATACAAAACTGACCTTAGATCAGTGTCAAGGGGCGACTTTATTCTCTTTCATAGGGCCTGTGGATGTGTATGATCCCTGCTGACATGGGTTTTCTGTCACCTCTGTCACAGGTCGTCATCAGCACACAGCTCATGTCTGGGGACCCCTGCTTTAAAACGTAAGTTAACCTTCTTTCAATCCTTTTGGTGGGTTATGCCACAAACATTTTTAGGACTTAGCATTGTAGAAATGAATACAGGTAAGTAGGAAACATTGATGTGATTGGCAGACAGCCTGACCACAGACACATAGAGGAAACCAACTGCGCATTGAGCATCCTGTCTCTGAGTACACGCAAGAAACTCTGAGTCACAGAAACAAAGGAGACTAACTTCCGTCCCGTAAGTCGCTTTGGATAAAAGCTAAATGGCTAGGTTTCTCTCTATTTGAAAGTCCATGGAGATCAACAAATGGTCACACAGTCATGGTATATATTATTTAAAATGTTATGGTTATTTTGGGTATCTTGTGTGGGCATAGTTTCCTCAGCACTACATCAATTATTTGAAGTCAAAGAAAGTTGTGGACACAATCTAACTGACTTCTGCCATTGAACATGAATAGAGACAGTTCTATTGTTTAGATGGTCAGAGGAGAACTTCCCCACAGATTATGTCTGGTCTCTGTTGATAGAAACAACTGATTTGAGACCAGCTCAGACCTGAATGAAAACATTCTGAGCTAAACGACACAGCAGGCCCAGGAACAGTAGTCAAAAAGACCATGATGTTCCCACACACTCCTGCCAGTGCTGAGAAGATGTGTGTTTGGATGGCTATGCCTTTACTGTGAACACACACACACACACACACACACACACACACACACACACACACACACACACTCTGTCTGAATCACACACTCGCTATTACACCACACCTCTACACACTGTTCCTCGAACAGACAGTCTATCAATTGGCTGAATTGCACAGTGGATGCAATATACTGTAGCCTTTATAGAGCCTCTATAGAGCTGTTATAGAGCCGTTAGAGAGCCTCTATAGAGCTGTTATAGAGCCATTATAGAGCTGTTATAGAGCCTCTATAGAGCTGTTATAGAGCCGTTAGAGAGCCTCTATAGAGCTGTTATAGAGCCGTTAGAGAGCCTCTATAGAGCTCTTATAGAGCCTTTATAGAACTGTTATAGAACCTTTATAGAACTGTTATAGAACCTTTATAGAGCTGTTATAGAGCTGTTATAGAGCCATTATAGAGCTGTTATAGAGCCATTATAGAACTGTTATAGAACCTTTATAGAGCTGTTATAGAGCCATTAAAGAGCTGTTATAGATCCATTATAGAGCTGTTATAGAGCCGTTAGAGAGCCTCTATAGAGCTGTTATAGAGCCATTATAGAGCTGTTATAGAGCCTCTATAGAGCTGTTATAGAGCCGTTAGAGAGCCTCTATAGAGCTGTTATAGAGCCGTTAGAGAGCCTCTATAGAGCTCTTATAGAGTCTTTATAGAACTGTTATAGAACCTTTATAGAACTGTTATAGAACCTTTATAGAGCTGTTATAGAGCCATTATAGAGCTGTTATAGAGCCATTATAGAACTGTTATAGAACCTTTATAGAGTTATAGAGTAACCTGTTATAGAGCCATTAGAGAGCTGTTATAGAGCGTTTATAGTCTGTTTAGAGCGGACAATAAAAACCTTTGTGTCTGAGTGTGGGGTAACTGAGCGCTCTGAGTCACAGAGGAAGACAAGCCAGAGAACAAACAGACAGACTCAGGACATTGTACTCACTAGTATTGAGCCTGGTATCATTTTACTAGGTGGAAGGGGGGGGAATGGATTCTAATATACTGCTGGGATCTAGATGCCAGGAAGGATTCAGAATCAGTCCCCACTTACACAGTGAATGTTGAGTTGGTTAGTGTGGGAGGGTTGTCTTGGCTGAGGCCTCTGATAATGCCTCTGATAGTGAACTGGAGAGATGGTTAGTGTGGGAGGGTTGCCTTGGCTGAGGCCTCTGATAATGCAGTGAACTGGAGAGATGGTTAGTGTGGGAGGGTTGTCTTGGCTGAGGCCTCTGATAATGCCTCTGATAGTGAACTGGAGAGATGGTTAGTGTGGGAGGGTTGCCTTGGCTGAGGCCTCTGATAATGCAGTGAACTGGAGAGATGGTTAGTGTGGGAGGGTTGTCTTGGCTGAGGCCTCTGATAATGCCTCTGATAGTGAACTGGAGAGATGGTTAGTGTGGGAGGGTTGCCTTGGCTGAGGCCTCTGATAATGCAGTGAACTGGAGAGATTCCAGCACAACACTTTCATGCATTCATAAAGTGCCGGAGTGTCTCTGAGTTCTCCTCTGTGTGTGTGTGTGTGTGTGTGTGTGTGTGTGTGTGTGTGTGTGTGTCTTACTGAGCTGTCCTACAGAATGTAACTCACACACAGTGTGTGCGTTGGACATATTTCAGAGCTCTGTGGAAAGAAAGCCAAGGCTTTATCGTAAGAGCAGAAACCAGTCCAAAACTACTGACATCACACCTACACCTCCTCACATTCATTACATAATGTCACTCTCACTTTCCCCCCTCTGTTATCTCTCTGTTTAACTTTCTCTCCCCCCTCTGTTATCTCTCTGTTTAACTTTCTCTCCCCCTCTCTGTATCTCTCTGTTTAACTTTCTCTCCCCCCTCTCTGTATATCTCTGTTTAACTTTCTCTCCCCCCTCTCTGTCTCTCTGTTTAACTTTCTCTCCCCCTCTCTGTATCTCTCTGTTTAACTTTCTCTCCCCCTCTCTGTATCTCTCTGTTTAACTTTCTCCCCCCCTCTCTGTATCTCTCTGTTTAACTTTCTCTCCCCCCTCTGTTATCTCTCTGTTTAACTTTCTCTCCCCCCTTTCTGTATATCTCTGTTTAACTTTCTCTCCCCCTCTCTGTATCTCTCTGTTTAACTTTCTCTCCCCCTCTCTGTATCTCTCTGTTTAACTTTCTCTCCCCCTCTCTGTATATCTCTGTTTAACTTTCTCTCCCCCTCTCTGTATCTCTCTGTTTAACTTTCTCTCCCCCTCTCTGTATATCTCTGTTTAACTTTTTCTCCCCCCTCTCTGTATATCTATGTTTAACTTTCTCTCCCCCCTCTCTGTATATCTCTGTTTAACTTTCTCTCCCCCTCTCTGTATCTCTCTGTTTAACTTTCTCTCCCCCTCTCTGTATCTCTCTGTTTAACTTTCTCCCCCCCTCTCTGTATCTCTCTGTTTAACTTTCTCTCCCCCCTCTGTTATGTCTCTGTTTAACTTTCTCTCCCCCTCTCTGTATCTCTCGGTTTAACTTTCTCTCCCCCCTCTCTGTATCTCTCTGTTTAACTTTCTCTCCCCCTCTCTGTATCTCTCTGTTTAACTTTCTCTCCCCCTCTCTGTAGCTCTGTTTAACTTTCTCCCCCCTCTCTTTATCTCTCTGTTTAACTTTCTCCCCCCCTCTCTGTATATCTATGTTTAACTTTCTCTCCCCCTCTCTGTATCTCTCTGTTTAACTTTCTCTCCCCCCTCTCTGTATATCTCTGTTTAACTTTCTCTCCCCCCTCTCTGTCTCTCTGTTTAACTTTCTCTCCCCCTCTCTGTATCTCTCTGTTTAACTTTCTCTCCCCCTCTCTGTATCTCTCTGTTTAACTTTCTCCCCCCCTCTCTGTATCTCTCTGTTTAACTTTCTCTCCCCCCTCTGTTATCTCTCTGTTTAACTTTCTCTCCCCCCTCTCTGTATATCTCTGTTTAACTTTCTCTCCCCCCTCTCTGTCTCTCTGTTTAACTTTCTCTCCCCCTCTCTGTATCTCTCTGTTTAACTTTCTCTCCCCCCTCTCTGTATATCTCTGTTTAACTTTCTCTCCCCCCTCTCTGTCTCTCTGTTTAACTTTCTCTCCCCCTCTCTGTATCTCTCTGTTTAACTTTCTCTCCCCCTCTCTGTATATCTCTGTTTAACTTTCTCTCCCCCCTCTCTGTATATCTCTGTTTAACTTTCTCTCCCCCCCCTCTCTGTATCTCTGTTTAACTTTCTCTCCCCCTCTCTGTATCTCTGTTTAACTTTCTCTCCCCCCTCTCTGTCTCTCTGTTTAACTTTCTCTCCCCCTCTCTGTATATCTCTGTTTAACTTTCTCTCCCCCCTCTCTGTATCTCTCTGTTTAACTTTCTCTCCCCCCTCTCTGTCTCTCTGTTTAACTTTCTCTCCCCCTCTCTTTATCTCTCTGTTTAACTTTCTCTCCCCCTCTCTGTATCTCTCTGTTTAACTTTCTCTCCCCCTCTCTGTATCTCTCTGTTTAACTTTCTCTCCCCCTCTCTGTATCTCTCTGTTTAACTTTCTCTACCCCCTCTGTTATCTCTCTGTTTAACTTTCTCCCCCCTCTCTGTATCTCTGTTTAACTTTCTCTCCCCCCCTCTCTGTATCTCTGTTTAACTTTCTCCCCCCTCTGTTATCTCTCTGTTTAACTTTCTCTCTCCCCCCTCTCTGTATCTCTCTGTTTAACTTTCTCTCTCCCCCCCCTGTATATCTCTCTGTTTAACTTTCTCCCCCCCTCTCTGTATCTCTGTTTAACTTTCTCTCTCCCCCTCTCTGTATCTCTCTGTTTAACTTTCTCTCCCCCCCTCTCTGTATCTCTGTTTAACTTTCTCTCCACCCATCTCTCTCTGTTTCTACTTCTTCCTCACTTTCACATTTTCTATCCCTCTATCCCTCTCTCTCACTTTGCCTCTTCTACATAATTTTAGTCCACCCCCTCTCCCCTCATGAATTAGCCTCGTTCACCAGAAAAATAAAAGAAGTGAGAGACGTGGTGGTTTCCTGGGTTGTAAAAGAAGTGAGAGACGTGGTGGTTTCCTGGGTTGTAAAAGAAGTGAGAGACGTGGTGGTTTCCTGGGTTGTAAAAGAAGTGAGAGACGTGGTGGTTTCCTGGGTTGTAAAAGAAGTGAGAGACGTGGTGGTTTCCTGGGTTGTAAAAGAAGTGAGAGACGTGGTGGTTTCCTGGGTTGTAAAAGAAGTGAGAGACGTGGTGGTTTCCTGGGTTGTAAAAGAAGTGAGAGACGTGGTGGTTTCCTGGGTTGTAAAAGAAGTGAGAGACGTGGTGGTTTCCTGGGTTGTAAAAGCGGGGTTATTAAAGAGCAGCTAACCGGAAATATAGCTTATGAAAACCTTTTAGGATCTTATTACAGATCAGAACTTCTGATAGGGTATTATTAATGTCCTCTACTGTGATTAATGTCCTCTACTGTGATTAATGTCCTGTACTGTGATTGATGTCCTCTACTGTGATTGATGTCCTGTACTGTGATTAATGTCCTCTACTGTGATTAATGTCCTCTACTGTGATTAATGTCCTGTACTGTGATTGATGTCCTCTACTGTGATTAATGTCCTGTACTGTGATTGATGTCCTCTACTGTGATTAATGTCCTCTACTGTGATTGATGTCCTCTACTGTGATTGATGTCCTCTACTGTGATTGATGTCCTCTACTGTGATTAATGTCCTGTACTGTGATTGATGTCCTCTACTGTGATTGATGTCCTCTACTGTGATTAATGTCCTGTACTGTGATTGATGTCCTCTACTGTGATTGATGTCCTCTACTGTGATTAATGTCCTGTACTGTGATTAATGTCCTCTACTGTGATTAATGTCCTGTACTGTGATTGATGTCCTGTACTGTGATTAATGTCCTCTACTGTGATTAATGTCCTCTACTGTGATTGATGTCCTCTACTGTGATTGATGTCCTGTACTGCGATTAATGTCCTCTACTGCGATTAATGTCCTCTACTGCGATTAATGTCCTCTACTGCGATTGATGTCCTCTACTGTGATTGATGTCCTCTACTGTGATTGATGTCCTCTACTGTGATTAATGTCCTCTACTGTGATTAATGTCCTCTACTGTGATTGATGTCCTCTACTGTGATTAATGTCCTGTACTGTGATTGATGTCCTCTACTGTGATTAATGTCCTGTACTGTGATTGATGTCCTCTACTGTGATTAATGTCCTGTACTGTGATTGATGTCCTCTACTGTGATTAATGTCCTGTACTGTGATTGATGTCATCTACTGTGATTAATGTCCTCTACTGTGATTGATGTCCTCTACTGTGATTAATGTCCTCTACTGTAGATCTGTGCAGTCAGTTCTAAGATTGTTTATAGGAAGGGATGGGTCATGTTATGTCATATAGATTGTTTATAGGAAGGGATGGGTCATGTTATGTCATAAAGGTTGTTTATAGGAAGGGATGGGTCATGTTATGTCATAAAGGTTGTATATAGGAAGGGATGGGTCATGTTATGTCATAAAGGTTGTATATAGGAAGGGATGGGTCATGTTATGTCATAAAGGTTGTATATAGGAAGGGATGGGTCATGTTATGTCATATAGATTGTTTATAGGAAGGGATGGGTCATGTTATGTCATATAGGTTGTTTATAGGAAGGGATGGGTCATGTTATGTCATATAGGTTGTTTATAGGAAGGGATGGGTCATGTTATGTCATATAGATTGTTTATAGGAAGGGATGGGTCATGTTATGTCATATAGGTTGTTTATAGGAAGGGATGGGTCATGTTATGTCATAAAGGTTGTATATAGGAAGGGATGGGTCATGTTATGTCATGAAGGTTGTATATAGGAAGGGATGGGTCATGTTATGTCATAAAGGTTGTATATAGGAAGGGATGGGTCATGTTATGTCATAAAGGTTGTAGGCAGGATGGTTGTATAAGATGTGTTTATACCATTTAGCCAGTCACTTTCAAATGACCGTATGAACAAACAGATGGACATCCTCAAACCAACCAACAACCGTACATGGTAGCAAGTAGGTTTGGAACAGGTGTGTGGGGTGTTGGGTTTGGGTTGTAAAATGGGTCAGGGTGAATGTCAATGTCCCTGTGTCCCCTTTAGGCCTCCGTCCACAGCCATGAAACTGGGCATCCAGCAGGCAGAGGCAGGGTGTCTCTACGAAGACAGGAAGGGAGGGGACACCCACACACCCTGCCTCCCCATACCAGGTACACTTACACACACCCACATCCTGCCTCCCCATACCAGGTACACCCACACACACCCTGCCTCCCCATACCAGGTACACACACACCCTGCCTCCCCATACCAGGTACACACACACCCTGCTTCCCCATACCAGGTACACACCCACACACCCTGCCTCCCCATACCAGGTACACTTACACACACCCACATCCTGCCTCCCCATACCAGGTACACCCACACACACCCTGCCTCCCCATACCAGGTACACACACACCCTGCCTCCCCATACCAGGTACACACACACCCTGCTTCCCCATACCAGGTACACACCCACACACCCTGCCTCCCCATACCAGGTACACACCCACACACCCTGCCTCACCCACACACCCTGCCTCCCCATACCAGGTA